>NC_069500.1:177861691-178161691 GCF_027579735.1 Bombina bombina
TACAATGAAATAAACTAACTAAAGTACAAAAAATAAAAAAGAACTAAGTTACAAAAAATAAAAAAATATTTACAAACATAAGAAAAATATTACAACAATTTTAAACTAATTACACCTACTCTAAGCCCCCTAATAAAATAACAAAGACCCCCAAAATAAAAAATGCCCTACCCTATTCTAAATTACTAAAGTTCAAAGCTCTTTTACCTTACCAGCCCTGAACAGGGCCCTTTGCGGGGCATGCCCCAAGAAGTTCAGCTCTTTTGCCTGTAAAAAAAAACATACAATACCCCCCCCCAACATTACAACCCACCACCCACATACCCCTAATCTAACCCAAACCCCCCTTAAATAAACCTAACACTAAGCCCCTGAAGATCATCCTACCTTGTCTTCACCTCACGGGGTATCACCGATCGGTCCTGGCTCCAAAATCTTCATCCAACCCAAGCGGGGGCTGGCGATCCATCATCCGGTGGCTGAAGAGGTCCAGAAGAGGCTCCAAAGTCTTCATCCTATCCGGGAAGAAGAGTAGATCCAGACCGGCAACCATCATCTTCCAAGCGGCATCTTCTATCTTCATCCGATGAGGACCGGCTCCATCCTGAAGACCTCCACCGCGGACCCATCTTCATCCGGCGACGTCCAACTGAAGAATGACGGTTCCTTTAAGGGACGTCATCCAAGATGGCGTCCCTCGAATTCCGATTGGCTGATAGGATTCTATCAGCCAATCGGAATTAAGGTAGGAATATTCTGATTGGCTGATGGAATCAGCCAATCAGAATCAAGTTCAATCCGATTGGCTGATCCAATCAGCCAATCAGATTGAGCTAGCATTCTATTGGCTGTTCCGATCAGCCAATAGAATGCAAGCTCAATCTGATTGGCTGATTGGATCAGCCAATCGGATTGAACTTGATTCTGATTGGCTGATTCCATCAGCCAATCAGAATATTCCTACCTTAATTCCGATTGGCTGATACAATCCTATCAGCCAATCGGAATTCGAGGGACGCCATCTTGGATGACGTCCCTTAAAGGAACCGTCATTCTTCAGTTGGACGTCGCCGGATGAAGATGGGTCCGCGGTGGAGGTCTTCAGGATGGAGCCGGTCCTCATCGGATGAAGATAGAAGATGCCGCTTGGAAGATGATGGTTGCCGGTCCGGATCTACTCTTCTTCCCGGATAGGATGAAGACTTTGGAGCCTCTTCTGGACCTCCTCAGCCACCGGATGATGGATCGCCAGCCCCCGCTTGGGTTGGATGAAGATTTTGGAGCCAGGACCGATCGGTGATACCCGGGTGAGGTGAAGACAAGGTAGGATGATCTTCAGGGGCTTAGTGTTAGGTTTATTTAAGGGGGGTTTGGGTTAGATTAGGGGTATGTGGGTGGTGGGTTGTAATGTTGGGGGGGGGTATTGTATGTTTTTTTTTACAGGCAAAAGAGCTGAACTTCTTGGGGCATGCCCCGCAAAGGGCCCTGTTCAGGGCTGGTAAGGTAAAAGAGCTTTGAACTTTAGTAATTTAGAATAGGGTAGGGCATTTTTTATTTTGGGGGTCTTTGTTATTTTATTAGGGGGCTTAGAGTAGGTGTAATTAGTTTAAAATTGTTGTAATATTTTTCTTATGTTTGTAAATATTTTTTTATTTTTTGTAACAGTTCTTTTTTATTTTTTGTACTTTAGTTAGTTTATTTCATTGTAGTTATTTGTAGGTATTGTATTTAATTAATGTATTGATAGTGTAGTGTTAGGTTTAATTGTAGGTAATTGTAGGTATTTTATTTAATTTAATGATAGTGTAGTGTTAGGTTTAATTGTAACTTAGGTTAGGATTTATTTTACAGGTAATTTTGTAATTATTTTAACTATTTTAGCTATTAAATAGTTCTTAACTATTTAATAGCTATTGTACCTGGTTAAAATAAATACAAAGTTACCTGTAAAATAAATATTAATCCTAAAATAGCTATAATATAATTATAATTTATATTGTAGCTATATTAGGATTTATTTTACAGGTAAGTATTTAGCTTTAAATAGGAATAATTTATTTAATAAGAGTTAATTAATTTCGTTAGATTTAAATTATATTTAACTTAGGGGGGTGTTAGTGTTAGGGTTAGACTTAGCTTTAGGGGTTAATACATGTATTAGAATAGCGGTGAGCTCCGGTCGGCAGATTAGGGGTTAATAATTGAAGTTAGGTGTCGGCGATGTTAGGGAGGGCAGATTAGTGGTTAATACTATTTATTATAGGGTTAGTGAGGCGGATTAGGGGTTAATAACTTTATTATAGTAGCGGTGCGGTCCGCTCGGCAGATTAGGGGTTAATAAGTGAAGGCAGGTGGAGGCGACATTGTGGGGGGCAGATTAGGGGTTAATAAATATAATATAGGGGTCGGCGGTGTTAGGGGCAGCAGATTAGGGGTACATAAGGATAACTTAAGTAGCGGCGCTTTGCAGTCGGCAGATTAGGGGTTAATTATTGTAGGTAGCTGGCTGCGACGTTGTGGGGGGCAGGTTAGGGGTTAATAAATATAATATAGGGGTCGGCGGTGTTAGGGGCAGCAGATTAGGAATACATAAGGATAACGTAGGTGGCGGTCGGCAGATTAGGGGTTAAAAAAATTTAATCGAGTGTCGGCGATGTGGGGGGGCCTCGGTTTAGGGGTACATAGGTAGTTTATGGGTGTTAGTGTACTTTAGAGCACAGTAGTTAAGAGCTTTATGAACCGGCGTTAGCCCAGAAAGCTCTTAACTACTGACTTTTTTCTGCGGCTGGAGTTTTGTCGTTAGAATTCTAACGCTCACTTCAGACACGACTCTAAATACCGGAGTTAGAAAGATCCCATTGAAAAGATAGGATACGCAATTGACGTAAGGGGATCTGCGGTATGGAAAAGTCGCGGCTGAAAAGTGAGCGTTAGACCCTTTTTTGAGTGACTCCAAATACCGGAGGTAGCCTAAAACCAGCGTTAGGAGCCTCTAACGCTGGTTTTCACGGCTACCGCAAAACTCCAAATCTAGGCCCAAGGATTTCCCAATTTGCTTCTTTATCTGTGGCTGCCAGGATATAAAGCACAATAGGGAAGGGATACTACTCTCACACACACATTGGTTATACGGCTGTGTTTTCACAAAATTACTTCTGCCTTCCCTCTCACTGACTGTTAGCTTCTCCCAGCACTTCCTGCAGAGGTCTGATGATGTCATCATCTCACTTCAGCTTTGTAGTAAGTGGACTAGCAGGAGGAGGGGCATTGCAAGCCCTAGGTTAACTGTGAGAGCACCAGCAGGGAAATGCAACTTTATTTGTTATCTGGTTGTAAATAGAGGAGAGTAAAGAGATTAGCTGGGCCCTCCAGTGGCAGATCTCCAGGGTCCAGTGGCTGCAAATGGTTGATGCGACATTTGGGACCCTGGACGTTCCGTCACTTTTTTTTTTAAATCACTTCTTTTGCCCTGGGGGGCATATCATTCCATTTGGGGGGGCATTGCCCCCCAATGTCCCCCCCTTAGAGCCGACCCTGAGTAGAGACTCAGGAAAGTCTAAACATTTTGAAACAAATAAACGTGTTGTTTGCTGAAATTGTTTTTCAATAGTCAAGTTCTGCAGACAAGGCAATTCACAGGCATAATGTTAGTATAAAGTGCATTGTTTTGCAGTCTGTTGTCAGTTAAAGCCAATTAGATAATTATATGTAGCAGGGTTAGCCTGCAGTGTGCATTTCCAGCTCTGAGAATGAGAAAATATACAATTTTCAGAGCTAAATTACATTAAAAAGGGGCAAAATAAAGAAATAGAAAGCATATTGCAAAGTTTACAATTCATAACTATACATTTTATATTAAAATCTCAAGATGCTTACTGTCCTTTACTTGTTCCAATGGCTTTCAGCTCTTATCTTACAGAATTTCATAGCTGCTAGATCTGGCAGCTGGACTGCTGTAATTATATCTATCTATCTATCTATTGGGTTCTTGTAAAGCGCGGCTACTCACCTGTAAGGGTCTCAAGGCGCTGAGGGTTGTAGTTCAGTCGAAGAGCCAGGTCTGGAGGTCCTTTTGTTAGGGCAGTAGCTTGTCTGGGGTGCAGCGGGAGGGTGTTCCAAGTCTTGGCTGCCAGGTGAGAGAAGGATCTGCCTCCTGCTGTGGTTTTCCTGATGCGGGGGATGACTGCGAGGGCTTGGTCAGCTGGCAGGGGTGTAGAAGGTAACGCGTTGGTTGATGTATTTGGGACCGATGTGGAGGGCCTTGAATGCGTGGGTGAGAAGCTTGAAGGTTATTCTTTTGTTGATGGGGAGGCAGTGCAGGTCTTGCAGGTGTTTGGTGATGTGGCATTGGCGAGGGATGTCGAGGATGAGTCTGGCCGAGGCGTTCTGGATGCGCTGGAGTCTCTTTTGGAGCTTGATGGTGGAGCCGGTGTAGAGTGCGTTGCCGTAGTCCAATAGGCTGCTGACGAGGGCGTGAGTGACAGTCTTTCGCAGCAGGTGGAGTATGTGGAAGCATGCAGAGCAGACGGTGTTGATATAGAGATCTTGTTGCCCATAGTATCCTAGTGCAGATATGTTACAGTCAGCTATTGTGATCTAAAGTGAATTTGTGATACTGTGACTACGGTTAGGGAAAGGGATAAAGTTAACCCTTTGGATGGCAGATAAAGCTGTCTGTCTATCTCTATCTCTCTCTCTCTCTCTCTCTCTCTCTATCTAACTAACTATCTATCTGTGTCTGTCAATCAATCTATCTATCTATTTATATCTATATATCTTTCTATCAGTCTATCTGTCTATATATATATATATATATATACATCTATTTCTATTTATTTATCATCTATCTGTGTCTATTTATCTGTGTCTATCTCTATTTGTATCTATCTATCAATCTAATAATCTATCTCTATCTGTGTCTATTTATCTATATATTAATCTATATATATGTGTCTATCTCTATTTGTCTGTCTATTTATAGATGGATTTTAGATCATTTATCTAATGTTGAACATTGTTGATTTATTGAAGGTGAGCAGACTTAGAAAGTGTATGATTGGAATCGTATTTGAAGTTTTGTAAGGTACTTATTGTTTTGTAATTTGGTATAATTAAATAAATTTAAAAAAAGAAAAAAAAAGTGACTTAAATGGCTTATGCTGAGGTGTAAAGAGCAAAATACCAGAGTGTGTGTGGGAGGTTTTTTCTTTCTCTTACCCCCATTCTGTACATCAGCGGAAGGAGACTGTATAAGACAGCGCAATGTTTGTGTCTTCTGCATAATGAAAGTGGAGTATTATTATCCATATACAAATGTGCACAAATAAGTAATAAAAAATCAGTTACATGAGCCTGTATTACAATTATACTTATACTATATTTCAATGTATTTTAAAGGTAAAAAAAATGTTTTCTTGGACAAATAAAGCTCTCCAGTCATTATTACACAGATCTTAGCATTTATTATGAGGATATACTGACCCCTGGTGGATCACATATGCAACCACATGATTGAACAGTACTGTATGTGAAAGTATCAAATGTATGCCCCTCCATTCTGCACTAGTAAGTTTTCTATTTTATTATATCATTGGTAGAAATAAAACATTTTAAAAACTTTCCTACTACTGATCTGAAGGAATTACATTTACATTTGACAGTATTGTAGGTAGGGAAATGTCAGCAACATAAATTAGTTTTACAAATAAATGGAAATGGAATAGAAAATCATTAATTGACATATTAACAAAGTAAATATTGAAGAAAGAAAGCCTTAAAGGGATATGAAACAAAAAAAAAATGTATTTTGTGATTCAGACAGAGCAGACCATTTAACAAAAAACGTTTCCAATTTACTTCTATTATCAAATTTGCTGCGTTCGCATGATGTTCTGGATTGAAGAGATACCTGGGTAGGCATCTGGATCACTACATATCAGGAAATAGTTCTGCCATCTAGTGCTCTTGCAAATGGATAACATTCTTGCAAAACTGCTGCCATATAGTGCTCTAGAAATGGGCCGGCTCCTAAGCAAACGTCCCTGCTTTTCAACAAAAGTTTATTAAAATCACATGCTCTGTCTGAATCATGAAAAAATGGGGTTTCATGTCCCTTTAAATGCATTTTAATTTTAAATTTAATTATCCAATCCAAATGCTAGTCCCAGGACTAGCAAGGGAGCATGCACCTGGAATATGCAGGCACAGTCACTCTCTTCTCCTATGTTCAAACTTACTATGAAATCTCACAAGATCGCAGAGAAATCCCACACAATTATGGTGGATCACAGTAAAGCAAAGTGTGAACACAACTCTCATGACGTTGATTCTATATATTTTTTTCCATTTAGATGGGTGTAAAAAATAGTAACTGCTACAGAACAGTAATTCTAGCAAGTTAATTTTAGTTTTGAATAAAGAAAAAACCTAGGAATACATCAAAAAACATTTTCTTTCTCACAAGAAAGATATATCATTATGGTAAAACTCGACAAAGAGGACTGGTATTATATGTAAATATGTGTTTATTCATTATGCATTATATTGTTGTTTTGTCTAAATTAAATTGTTTTAAAGGGACATGAAACCCAAACATTTTCTTCACAATTTTTGAGTCTAGACCAAGGAGATAGTTTGTGAATTAGTTTGTTGTGTGGAACTATGTCAAATGCTTCTCTTAAAGGGACACTGAAACCAAATGTTTTCTTTCATGATTCAGATAGAGCATGCAATTTTAAGCAACTTTCTAATTTACTCCTATTATCAAATTTTCTTCATTCTCTTGGTATCTTTATTTGAAATGCAAGAATGTAAGTTTAGATGCCGGCCCATTTTTGGTGAACAACCTGGGTTGTTCTTGCTGATTGGTGGATAAATTCATGCACCAATAAAAAAGTGCTGTCCAGAGTTCTTAAACAAAAAAAAGCTTAGATGCCTTGTTTTTCAAAGCAAGAGAACGAAGAAAAAATGATAATAGGAGAAAATTACAAAGTTGCTTAAAATTGCATGCTCTATCTGAATCATAAAATAACAAATTTGGGTTCAGTGTCCCTTTAAAAATAGATATGCTACATCAACTGCTTCACCCTGGTCTAATAGTAAATAGAGCTGGATGCATGTGCATATAAACCCCCCTCAATCTCAGCTCCCTTAACTCCTACACACCCCTAAAGACAGGGGAAAGGTAATGGTATGGATTGGTCTCTTATTTTTTTTTTTATTGATGAGTATACATGTCTCTAAAATTAGTTATTTGATAGGAAATGTACACATTTGTTACTTTTTTAAGCTAAGGATAGGTATTCTTGTTTAGATTTGAAATTGTAGTGATTCTTCTATACCACTAGGGGGACCATAGATTGACTGCATTTTAGTTTTGAAGAACAACTGATAAATTCTAGTTTGGGGAGTGTCTTTGTTGCCCTCTAGTATTTATAAAGACAGCATATGTCTATGTTAAATTAAGCATGATTAAGGGCTGTGTCCAGAAACGTTGCTTTTTCCTATCCCTATGTGAATAAAACACATTTAAATGTTGTGAATGATGCGGCTCTCCTTTGGATTGGATCTTTCTACACACTTGTATAATCTATACTTAGTGTGCTAAGGGGGAGCTATTAGACTAAAAGATGATTAAAGTGAATTGTTATTGGAATTGTACATTGTGTATTAATTAAGCATGATTGGCAACAATGCCCATAAAGGGAGGTGTGTATAGATACAATCATTTGATAGGTTGTTAGTTATTTAAAAGTCTGTGCTTTCTAAGACAAGACAGATGCCTGAGGAAACGGCTTGTTATAGCTGAGAAAAGCGTAGCCACTCTCTTTACTTTTAGGAATTGTAAAGCCCCTTAGTTTTTACAATTGTTTTATCTTTTTATTAAAATCATTTTTACCACTTTGAAAGCACAAGTTTTTTCTGGACACAAGAGGAGAAGATTATCCCACTACCTGAGTCAGTGAGCTGGGACACTACAATGTCACAGTCTGTCTTACTTAGCACATTGGGTGCGGCCACAATTGTGAGTATGATTAAGCTTTGCAAATATTGTTTGTAATTGAAACTGAGTCACACTAGGAGGCGCCCTCCAGTTTGTGTCTATCTTTTACACAGGAAGAGTGCGCCTTTGGATTTGGACTTTCAAATATTCTATTATATGCATTAACCAGTGAGCCTGCACTTCCAGTGAATAACTTGAGTGCTGGATTTGTATGTATTCTCCCAAGCCCCCACCCTTGTAGCACCCAGAAACTGCTCAGACAACCCCACCCACTAACCACCCATGTTACCACCCCTCCCAGAAAAGCTCCACCCACAAAATAATGACAGGCAGCCATCAACGTCCTGAGTCCCTGATACAAATGTTGTGTGTTATAGATTTACCAATCTAGACATCCTCATTACTTTCCATAAGAAGTAGCACACCATTCGCTGGGACTTCCAGGTTAATTCATTATTCTTATAGAATTCAGTAAATTCTATCTGTCTGATTTTACTCCAAGCTGAAGACTTTTTGAGAATCTGGCCTTTTTTAGATCACACGGGCAACATATACAATATTTATATATATATATATATTTTTTTTATTATTATTTTTTTTATTCAACAACTTTGTGACAATTTTGTAAATAAATATACATGATGCAATTAAAGTAAGCAGAAACTTTCAGAACAATCTCTGTTTTCATTTTTAATATCATAATAAAATATTTATTTTTTTTGGTCTTGTTAATGGTAACAATCCCAGCAATTACAAAACAACATGCATGCACCAACATCTCATATTTGCAATTATTTAAAAAAAAAAAATAATCTAATTTTCAAGTGTTTGTATAAAAACCGTTAGCATTAAACATAATGTGTAATATTTTTGTTTCAGTAACATAGTGTGTGATGTTCAATGACGCATTATTTCACTCTGAGCTATACATTAAAATCATACAGCTAATCCTACTGGATAACCGATTAACCTGCTCAGAGAAAATAATTTATTTTAGTAGTGCAACCAGGATGTTAAACTTGGTAACACATTTGCTTCATAACATTGAACACTTGTTTTTCCACATCTGGTGCCTGTAAGAAATGCTGCACTAATAACACACCTTTAAGCTACTATTAAAGGACATAAAACTCAAAACATATTAAAGGGATATGAAACCCAATATTTTTTCTTTCATGATATAGATAGAACATGCAATTTTAAACAACTTTCTAATTTACTTCTATTATCAATTTTCTTTGTTCTCTTTTGTATATTTCCTTCTAAATACAGGTAGAGTCCACAGCTGCATTCAATACTTCCCTCATTCCCCAGTCATTCTTTGCCTTTTGTCACAGGAGGTTGGCAGAGAAGTGTCAGAAGTTTTTTGGAGTAGTTCCTTAGGAAGGGTATCTGCCCATTCGGGATGGAACTGGAGTTTTAAGTAGTCTTGTCAGCCTCTTAGTTAGAGCATTGATGAAAGTTAGAGTCTGGAGATGCAGGGAGAGTCTTTCTGCGAAAACCATCCAGAGTCATAATAACAGCTCCTATAAGCAATCAGCATTGACGAGTTTTGCTGCCTACCTTCTTCAATTAAGTCCATGTCAGAGGCGCTGCTACTATCTGTCAAACTTAAAGAACCATGTTGCTGTTCCACGGAATGGATTCCAGTAAGATAGTTTTATTTTTTACACACATGTTAACGATAGAAGACAGGGTCTCAGTGGGACTCCTTTATCTTTATGGAAATAAGGGTTAATATCTCCTGAGGAGGATTATTGAACAGTGGGGTCGAGTTAATCATGTTTGTTATGTGATTTTGACTGCGTATGTGTAGGAGACATTTTGGGGTCATAGGCTGATACGGAACATACAGGTTAAAGAGCTGTGCAGTTTTTATTAAGCTGGCATGCTTTTCCTTAGCAGAGGCAGTCCGGCATGAGGCACTATTTGACTGGGAGTAGTCAAGTCTTGTTTTCAATTTCCGATTCCTGACCGAGCAGCTGCGGAGAAGAGTTAATTTCTCTACCTGTCTGGGTCATAGGAGGTGGTAAGTGCCCCAGCCATTGGGGGTTTAAGGTGCCAGTTGCTTTTTTGGATAAAAATTGTAATTAGAATTATGAAGGATTCTGATATTCTAGAGGATTCCTCTGATACAAATTTTGATACCTGCGCATATTGTGAGGAGGCCTGGGTAGACCAGTCCGCTCAATTATGTTCCGTATGCCGCATTAAGGTGTTCACTTCAAACAACGTTGAGATGTTAGAGACCACTGAGCCATGTACCTCTGAGGATTCCTTTTCCCGTGAGGTGCGTTCCCTAGAATCTTCTCCTACACATACAGTTTCCCTAAGTACCATTACTCCTTCGTCTGAGGGAGACTTTTTTCCACCGGAGGTTACTGCGTGTTTTCGCATGGCCATCTCTGTGGCTTTAGCGAGTTTGCCTCTTCCTGCTACGTACAAGCAAAGCATTAATCCGTGCTCTCCCACCCATGGGCCGCCGTGTAAAATGACGATTGTGCCTGATCAGTCATATGGGTATGCGATTCCCTCTGAGGCTTCAGAGGTAGAACCTCCGGGGTCAGAGTTGCCTGATTTGACTCCTCCAACTGAGGAGGATTTGGCATTTAGATTTAGAATTGCAAGCCTGCGTTTACTTCTGAGAGAGGTTTTGGCGATGTTAGAGGTTCCCAGTCCAGATCCGTCAGGTAGATCTCAGTCCTCTAAATCAGATAACAATCTTGATTAGATGAGTGGAGAGGGTTGGATCCTCTTCTTTATTGTCTATATGTATATAGTTATAGAATCCCAGTCCTGAGCTCTATGGGGGGTTGTGTTGTATAACAGACAGGACCTGTTTGTTTTAGTTTGCACACCCTTTTGACGTCCCTTTTTGTGCGTTTACCTATTTTCATTTCTAATCCGTTTCGGATAGTTTTTGTTTTAGAGCTCGGGGTTCTTGTGGAAACTCTTTTTAGGAAGTTTCGTCACTTGGGTTGTTTTTGGTTATATCGACTTTGATGATCGTGATGGTTGGAGTCTTCGGATGGAAGCTTCTAGGTCTCTGTTCAGGGTGATGATTCACTCGATTATCTAGAGATAAAAATTTAAGCCTCGGAGCTTATTTTTTTTTATTTTGTTTACTCTCAGTCTTCCCTGCACTGCTGGAACTTAAGAATTTGCCATTTGTTTATGTTTTTTATGAGAAGACTTGTCGTATCCTTGATGACAGGCAGGACCTGTTTTGGGTAATAGTTAAGTCTGTTCTTCCCTTCTACTCTAGAGAAGGAGCTCTTTCTAGTTATTCTGGTCCAGGCAGAGCAGGTCCATCTATACCGTAGGACAGGCAGAACCTGTCTTAGGTTCTTCTGGATGGATTCTTGATGCTGGATCATATGGGTCCGGGGGTCCTAGGGGCCGGAGCTTATTAGATCTCTTTGTTCAGAGAGAATTAACGGTTCCCTTTACCTGGATTTAGAAAAAAGGATATCTTTCCTGTTTAGAGCAGCCCACTGTAGCCTGGTGGTTATCTCTGTGGCTTTGCAACTCGAAGGTTGATGGTTCGAAACCAGCTGCTGACGCTGGATGCCCATTTAAAACATCCTTGTTTAAGCAAATCAGGTTTTTAGGGACCGTTTTTTTCTGGAACCTCGCTTGGATCCTCAGTTTTTTTTAGGGATTTGGGGTTTAATGTGGCAGTATCCTGTTTCTAGGTGTTGCGGTGGCTCCCGAGTCTTGGCGGTTCTGGCTTTTCCAGCGTCTGCTAGTAGACCTTTGGGATTTCCCTTCTGTCGGTTCCATCCTCAGAGGTGGACCTAGACCTGAGTTCTGGTGTTGGCACCAGGTTGGATCCTTTGAATGCGGCTTGATCTGTCAGACAGGAAGACTCTTTGCCTTAGAGCTTACAAAGTTAGAATTACTTCATCGTGTTCTGCCCTCCAATTCACCTTCAGGTCTTCGCTGGCGCTGTGGTGTAGGGTGATGGATTCAGCCCAGGCCGAGTCTTCGGCATAGCATTGGGTTTTTGTCTCTGTTTTAGCAGTCTTTTTGGATTACCGGTTGGGGAATCGTTCTCCAGTGTTCGGTCCAGATTTCCCAGTGTTGGGGATTTTTAGCCTAGTTCCCCCGGGTCAGTTTTGTCTTGGTCTCTTCCCTATCAGCAGGGTGAGAGTGTTTTCTGGGGTATGTGGATCAAAACTTTCCTTCCAATTATACTTGAGTTTTTTTTTCAGTAGAGCATTTGCGGTCTGGTCTTCTGGGTCCATGCCAATCAGGACCTCTTGGTGAGTGGATTATTTATAAATTAGTGAGTTCCTCCTGTGTAGATGGGAGAGTCTCAAATTTGGTGGTGGGTGGAGGCCTTTTTACGGCTCTTGGCAGCAATCCATTCGCTGAGCGTGCTATTCCGGAACAGATGTTACTTATGATCATCCGTTTGATCTGACTATCCAGGTTTTCGAATGTGTATCTGAGGAAAGCAGATCGAGTTTCTCAACTGAGGCCCGCAGGACTAAGTGGCCTAAGGGATTAGTTCCCAGCCTAGCAAGCTGTAGGCTTGGAGTTGAATCCTGCTATGGCAGTTTTCTTAATTCTGAGGAGGTCTATTTTAAACCTTCTTCTTTTCAGCCATGTCACTCTTGCCAGATAATTTCCTCACCTTCGATACAGAGAGAGTCAACAGCTATCGCCTGTGCTCTCTGGTGGGTGGCCCTAAATTTAAGTTGTTTTCTTCTGGCACCTTTTTCACCCTGATATTTCTCCTACTGTTCCTTGTTCCCTCTGCAGAATGACTGGGGGATGAGGGAAGTGGGGGAGGTATTTAAGCCTGTGGCTGGGGTGTCTTTGCCTCCTCCTGGTGGCCAGGTTCTGTATTCCCACAAGTAATGAATGCAGCTGTGGACTCTCCCTATATTGAAGGAAAGGAAATTATCTAGTAAGTCATAATTTATGTTTTTGTTGAAAAGCAGGGACCTATGCTTAGGAGCTAGCCTATTTCAGAAGCATTATATGGCAACAAATGTTATCCTTTTGGAAGAGCACTAGATGGCAGCACTATTTCCTGCCTTGTAGTGCTCCTGATGCCTACCTAGGTATCCCTTCAAAACAGAATATCATAGAAACTAAGCAAATTTGACAATAGAAAAAAATTGGAAACATTTTAAAAATGGTTTGCTCTGTCTGAATCACAAAAGATATTTTTTTGGGTTTCATATCCCTTTAATGCTCTCATTAGGGGACATAAAACTCAAATTTGAAATACACATGGATGCTTTTCAACTTTGATTTGAAACCATTTGCATGTATAAGCAAAAAGGCTTCTAATAAAACATATCACTATTTTAGTGATAACTTTTACTGTTAACAAAGCTCATTTACATATTCCCTGTGCACCATGCAACAAACATTGTGCCAGCTCATACAGCCAGTGGTGAATTCATCAGCAAATGAAGTGATTGTCAGCACAATAAATGCACAATAAGCAGGTGCAGTGTTAGAATAAGGGTGCAAGGTGCATTTATAAGTATGCTCTGTGCACAGCAAAAGCTATAAGTGAAACAGTGATAGCATTTACTAGATGCGTTTTTGCTACTGTACATAAACTGCACAAATGCCTTTTCAGTCATGTGGATTTCAATCAGCGACTCTCAGCATATTTAGATATGCTTTTCAACAAAGGATATTTAGAGACTGAAGCAAATTTGATAAAAGGAGTAAATTGGATAGTTGTTTAAAATAGTGTGCTCTTTCTAAATATTTGGGTTTCATGTCCCTTTAAGGTATTCTTGAATCCCACTGTCTTCCAAATACACTCTCCCTTAATCCCCCTACACTGGCTTCTATACAATGAAAAACTATAACTCGATTGTTAAATAACTCCTAAGACATCTATATTAATCAGGGGCCCAAATAAATTAAGCACATACATATTTGTATATCCCAGAATTTATGGCTTAAAGGGACAGTCAAGTAAAAAAAAAAACTTTAATGATTTAAATAGGGCATGTAATTTTTTTTTTTTATAATAAATTTTTATTGAGGTTATTAAGGCAAAAAAATACAATTTCAAGAGTCAGAAGAAAGAAAAGTCAAAATAGACATTCACAGTGGTCTATTAACATATACTGGAAGATATGCCGCTGTTCTGCAAGTCTTACATCATAAAGAAACAAAACTTAAACCTCTCATTTTCTATTATATTCCTATTTCCTTCAGGTTATTTAGTAATTGTGCATCATAATTGATTTGACCATAGGGCAGGGAGTAGGGCCCCAGGGAGGGGAAAAAGAGGGAGAGAGAGAAAGGAGAAGAAAAGGAGAAAGAAAAAAATAAAAAAAAATAATAAAAAAAAAATTATGAAAGCCCCTCCTTACCAGCATCCTAATAAGACTAATTCTGAATGTCTAAAAGGATAAATTAATTGAGCCACTTCTCCAGATGGGAAGGTCTTAATAAATGCTGACCATTTTTTAAAGAACAGAGTCACCTCTCTTTCAGAAGTTAGAGATACATTCATTTGTTCAAAGATACATTGCTTTTTCATATGGTTTTTAATTTCTTGAATTTTAGGTGTCGACGAGTCTCTCCATTTTCCAAAAATCAAATTTCTTGCTACCAGAATTACCATATCTCTAGTCTTCTTAAATTCAGAAATTGTGGGGAATTCTCTAAGAAAAACACCTCTGCCAATGAGAGAGAGAGCCTGGGCAGCTTTAATACATTAGTCATCCAATATTCTAATTTCCACCAAAGCTGTTTAACTCGTGGACATGACCATATCATGTGAGTTAGATCAGCTGCTGGATAGGAGCATCTAGGACATACGTTAAATTCATAGTTGTGCCATTTATATCCTTTAAGTGGAGTATAATAGATTCTATATAATAGTTTGATATGTGATTCTCTCCAGCTAGAGGATGATGTAGTTTGGGCTACAATATCTATGGATTTTTTCACTTGCTCTAATTCGATATCCGCTTCTGGGGCTAGGAGGTTCCATTTCTGCGTTATCTGCTGAAGATTATTGTCTCCTCCTTGAGAGGTCAAAAGATCATACCAAGTTGATATAGATGTTAGGTCATTTTTAGCTAGTATGGGCCAGCTATCCAGTTTCCCCCAGGACCAAGTCCATCCATATTTCTCCGCAAGTGTAAAAAGATAGTGTCTGGCCTGGAGATAAGCGAAAAAATCTCTGTTGCTCATATCAAATTCCTGTTTCAATTTTTGGAATGTTTTAACCGATAAGGTATTTTGATCTATAAGCTGAGACACTGCAGTGAGACCTTTTTCTTGCCATATCTGAAAAACTCATGACTGAGTGCCTTCTTGAAATTCTGGATTGCCACATAGAATTTGAAATTTTGGGATGGTTAAATCGATATTTAGTTTCTGTCCAAGTTTTTTCCATGCTTGAATTACCGTGTATATTGAATGAAATTGTTTCACTTTTTTTGGGATTTGGTAAGCTGGGCAATGTATAAGAGCTAAAGGGTTAAAAGGGGATATAATGTTCCTCTCTAAGTTGCTGTTCGTAAAATAATCCTTACTCACTATCCAGTCTATCGCGATGCGAGATAAAAAGACCAAGCTGTATTTACTGAGGTCTGGGAGAGCCATTCCCCCGTATTTTCTTGGAAGATAGAGTTTATTTAGGGAAATTCGCGGTCTTTTGCATTTCCATATAAAGTACCGAAGGGCCCTATTTAAACTTTTCCAGTCTTTAACTTTCAGACTCACCGGGATATTTTGTAAGGGATATAAAATTTTAGGAAGAAGGGTCATTTTAAATAAGGCAATTCGTCCTGAAAGAGATAACGGGAAGTTCTGCCAGCTAATCATGTAATCTTTTATTTTAGAAAGGATAGGAGAAATATTGAGGCTATACCATTCTTTTGGATTGGCTGAAATATTGATGCCTAGATATTTGAAATGAGTCAGAACCTCTTTGAATGGTATCGTAGTATGTGAAGCCTCGCTTTTCTTGACCCATAATAATTCCGACTTAGAAACATTAAGTTTATAGCCTGTGAAGGTTCCATATAAATTAGTTATCGAAATCAATTTTGGGATATTAACCGATGTATTAGACATATAGATTAGTACGTCATCCGCATATAATGCTATTTTTTGCTCCAATGAGCCAATTTTTATCCCTTGTAAAGCTTGTCGAATTTTAAGGGCTAAAGGTTCGATCGCTAAGTTAAATAGTAGCGGTGAAAGTGGGCACCCTTGTCTTGTACCCCTCTGGAGATTAATTAGATTAGATTTGCATTTATTTACAATTAATTTGGTTGAGGAATTTCTGCAAAGATTAGAAATGAAAGAGATAAAATTATCCTTAAACCCGAAATGAAGCAAAGAATTCAGTATATGTTGATGATAAACTGAATCAAACGCTTTTTCAGCATCAAGAGCGATAATCGCTATGTCTGTTTGATCTTGAAAAGAGTCCTCAGGAGAGTTATAGAAATAATCAAGCACTAAAAATAATTCTCTAATCTTTGCTGCCAAATTGCGTCTGCGGAGGAAGCCTGCCTGATCTTTATTAATGAGATTACCTATGACTTTTTGAAGTCTTTTAGCTAAGATGGATGTTAGTATCTTATAATCAGAATTAAGTAGTGCGATAGGTCTGTAAGACTCTTTTTTCAATGGGTCTTTCCCTGGTTTCAATATTAATGATGTGTTGGAAGCTGCAAAAGACCTAGGAACAGACTTTTTGTTTATATAAAAATGATTAAACATTTCTTTTAAGTGGGGGGTTATGATTGGAGTAAGAATCTTATAAAACTCGTTAGGGAGGTAGTCCGGGCCTGGGGCTTTGTCTAGAGGCAGCTCTTTGATTGTTGAAGTAATCTCTTGTTCAGAGATAGAGGCATTTATGTCAGTTGCCGCTTCTTCGCTCAAAACTGGGTGTTCAAGCCCTTTCCAAAAAAGCTCAGAGGCCTCTTCATCAGAATCTTTTTTATCATAAATATCTTTATAATAAGAAAAAAAGGCTTCAGTGATCTCTCCTGTATTTTGTAGTAGCGTACCTTGTTCCAACAGAGAATCAATTGAGGGGTTTCCTTGTACATTTTTAACTAGATTTGCAAGCAGTTTCCCTGCCTTATCTCCATATCTATGAAACTTAGATTTAATTTTAAGATCATCTTGAACTGAGTTACGTAGTAGAAAGATATCTCTTTCTCTCTTCGCCGAAGTATATTGTTTCCAATTTGATGATGTTGGTTGAGTTAGATATTTATTATAACTATTAGTGATGGAACTCAATGTTTCGCTTTCTCTCGAGGTTGCCTTTCGCTTAAGATCTGCCATATAAGAAATAATATGTCCCCTCATGACTGCCTTGCCAGCTTCCCAGAGTATACATGGGTCGTTGACAGAACCGGCATTTAACTCAAAATAGTCAATCATTCTGGTTGTCAGCCAGTTCTTAAATTTTAAGTCTTTCAAGAGAAATTTAGGGAAAAAGAATCGACGTGCAGTGAATATTTTATCTCTTATTGGAATTTTCAGTAATATTGGGGCATGATCTGAAATAGTCACTTGTAATATTCTTGCTGTGGGGCCAAGTTTTAATAAATTCTCATTAACTAGAAACAGGTCAATTCTGGAGAGAGACCTCACATTCTTAGCCTTGCATGTGAATTCTCTTTGATCCGGGTTCTGGATCCTCCATATATCTTTAAGAGCTAAGTTCTTAACTAAGGTTTTAAACATTTTGCCTTCTAACTTATCCCTCTTGGACATAACAGTTTTTGGGGTTTGCCTGAGTCTATCTAAAGAAGTCTGTGGAACCATGTTGAAATCTCCTGCAACAATTATACTCCCTTCACCTATTTGTAAGATTTTTGTTTGAAGTGTTTCCCAAAATTTCCTCTCATATTTATTAGGGGCATATAGATTACAGAGTGTAAAAATCGAGTTTACTAGTCTAATCTTTAAGATTAAGATTCTACTATTAGGGTCCCTATATTCTGATAAGACTTCATATGGGTTTTTCTTCCCTAGGAGGATGGCTACCCCTCTTTTCCTCTCAGTACTTGGTGTAAAAAACACCTCATTTACCCACGAAGATTTCAATTTCGTGGATTCTTGTGCATTTAAATGTGTCTCCTGGATAAACGCGATGTCTGAATTGAGTTTCCTCAGGTGTGAGATTATCAATTTGCGTTTAATTGGGGTTGATATTCCTCCGACATTCCAAGAGGAAAAGATTAAATTTTTTACATTAGTCATCAATTAAAGAGGGGAGGGATGGAGAGAGAAAAGAAGAAGAAGGAGAGGAAGAGAAAAAAAAAAAAAAAAAAAAAAAGAAGTAAATAACGGAGCCCCCCCGCTCCCCTCGCCCGGCGCCCCCCCCCACTCCAGCACCTTTATTCATCGCTAAAACCTGAAGGAACACTAAAAAGCACAAAAAAAGGGACATATCAACCATCTGTGTCGCCTGTATATTAGTGACGCCACAGACTAAGTTAAACTATTATGTTGTAAAGAGTAATCATTTGTATCATGTTACTTTACACATTTTTCATCATAAAATTTTTCTGCCTTTGAGGCATCATCAAAAAAATATATCTGATCTTGGACTTTGACTTTGAGCTTAGCTGGGTATACGACTGTGGCTAAGAATCCTTCTTTAATCATCTTACCGCAAATTGGAGAGAGCTCCTTCCTTTTTAGGGAGGTTTCATATGCGAAGTCCTGGAATATCAGGACCCTATGCCCATCTATTATAATGGGTGCATTTTTACGTGAAAATTGCATTATCTTGGTCTTATCCTGAAAATTCAGGTATCTCACTATTATCGGTCTAGATCTCAGATTGTCCCCTTCTGAAGGGGGAGGTCTCCCCAATCTGTGAGCTCTCTCTACCGCCAAGGGTAGATCTTCTTTAGGATAGGGCATGTAATTTTAAACAACTTTCCAATTTAGTTTTATTACCAATTTTGCTTTGTTCTCTTGGTATTCTTAGTTGAAAGCTAAACCTAGGAGGTTTATATGCTAATTTCTTAGACCTTGAAGGCCGCCTCTAATCTGAAAGCATTTTGACAGTTTTTCACCACTAGAGGGCATTAGTTCATGTGTTTCACATAGATAACATTGAGCTCAGGCATGTGAAGCTCCTAGGAGTCAGCAATGATTAGCTAAAAATGCAAGTCTGTTAAAAGAACTGAAATAAGGGGGCAGTTTGCAGAGGCATAGATACAAGGTTATCACAGAGGTAAAAAGTATATTATTATAACAGTG
The DNA here is from genome assembly GCF_027579735.1 of Bombina bombina. Taxonomy (NCBI): domain Eukaryota; kingdom Metazoa; phylum Chordata; class Amphibia; order Anura; family Bombinatoridae; genus Bombina; species Bombina bombina. The sequence continues at coordinate 177,880,926 of NC_069500.1, forward strand.
TTGGTTATGCAAAACTGGGGAATGGGAAATAAAGGGATTATCTACCTTTTTTTTTTTTTTTAAATTTTTTTTGGTGTTTACTGTCCCTTTAAGTTTCACAACATGGGTAAAATTCCTCTTCCAGTTTTCAGTTCAACTTTCCCTGAGTCTAACAACAGCTGCAGTTAATCTAATGATAGTGAAATTTCTATCAACTGCCCAATATTATATAACGTATCCAAAGAGTGACACATTGTTAACTTACAGGTGTACAATGAGCCAAAACCTCTGCTCAGATACAACACTCCATAAAACTACAGACTTCGTGGCTATGTTTGTACCCAGTGGTTTCCAATTGAGAAAAAAAGTGTTTATTTGAATAAATTATTAAGTGAGTATTTTATCCAATGAACATTTCTTGAACATGTGTTACTTTTGTGATCGTCTTAGCCAATCCAGATCTACCACTAGATTAGTTCAATGTGCAAGGACAAAGTCTTACCTTTAGCAAATTTTAAAATGACCAAGAAATCGAGATCTTTTGAATCCTACATAAGAAATCTTGTAAGAATTTTATGTTTTTTCATTTATATGTCAACATATGTGATTGTTACCTGTGCCTAAAAAATGTCAGCACCACACATCAGGCTATAAGACCAGTGTTACATTTTCTAAATATGAAATATTAAAATATTAGGTATTAAAATACATGTATTAAACAAAACCTCTTCTTACATATGGTGTTTCAATCACAGAGTTTTATGACAACATGAAAGTTTAATAAAGTTTTTTTTTCTCCCATTAGTACAGGAAACTGTATAACCTTGACATAAGCTAATGATCTCATTTTAAAAGCCACAAGGAGAATTTAAAGTTCTGATGGAAAGAAGGTTCTGTTAAGACATTTAATTACATTAATCTGCATTCTTCAAAGAATTTTGTTCAGGCATTATTGATCTGTACTATTAATGAGTTGCATCAAGAAAAAAAAAAACACAAACACAGAATTATCTTGAGGCAGATTCAAAGTCAAGGATCCAAAACAGAAAATTATGATTCTTCATTACCTGATTCGCTTTATCTTTCATTCTTAGAACAATTACTTACTTATCCTTAAAGGGATATTAAACAGTAAATACATGCTAGATACAATGATGTATTCAAAGCAAAGATTAGCCTGAAAATATGTATATTTTTTTACAATTATGTTAATTGTTTAAATATTGAAAATATAATTGTAAACGTTTAGCTTTAATAGAAGTAATTTCTATAAAGTAATGGGTGACCCCATGTTTGAACTAGTATTCTATTTATCTCTGTTTGTAGAAACAAGGCTGTGTGGAAACCTTTTAGATAATCCTATGTCCCACACAGCCTTGTTTGGACAGTCTTTTTTATTGCCTGTTTATATACTGTATGTCCCTATTTGTCCTCAGCGGGAAATATAAATAACGGGAAATGTAAGCTAAAACATGACAGCCCCCATTACTTTATAGAAAGTCAGTGGAATTTAGAAAATCAACAATTTTCAGAGTTTAATTACAAGAAAAGGGGACAAATTAAATAATGAAAGTTTATTGCAAAGTTTTTTAACTACACATAATTCAACATTTTATATTACAATCACATAATGTTTAATATCCCTTTAATCTTAAGAAAAAAAACAGTACTTAAAAAAATAAAACCAAAGAAAATGTCAAAGAAGCCATTATAACAAAAACACTTCAATGCAGTTCTTGTATATTGCTATTCTTTTTCTACACAGTGTAATCTGGTAAAGTAGTAAACACATAATTTATGGCTTTTTCAGAAAGCAACAAACAACCAACTGGGAACAAGAATGTTAGCTGCGTTTGGCAAACTGTGGCAGTTCTATCCCAGTGTGCAGGTAAAGCTGTCCGGACGCCTCTAAAGCAATTGTTGGATGGGCTGCTTCTGTAAACTTGTGTCTGAAGGCGAACAACAAGTGTCGTTTCTGTGCGTTGAAGAAAGAAAGCCTTCCTGATTTATAATCCAGAAGAATTCCTACTTGAACAAGGGGCTCGGCCAAGAGTACTTCACACAAAACTTCATTGTGGAGAAATTTATATGAAAAACTGAAAACAAAATTAAATAAATATATAAACACCAGCAACATCAAGTAATTCACTAACTTCATAATTGCAAACTTTAAGGATGGAAAGAAAAAAAAAACAATTCCATTTTAGCATTACAACATTAGAGTAGGAAATAGAAAGTTCAACTGTTCAGTTCTGATTAGTTTCACAATGGGAGTTTCACCAGGGACGTGTATAGAATTTGTCACACTCCCTGACCCTAGATTCAATAAAACTTGTTCGGCTAACTTCTCGCCCCATAAACGAGTTCCATTGTCACCAGCATCACAAAAATGCATTCAAAACATTACTAAACAAATTAAAGGGACAGTTTATTAAAAAAAAGTCTCCCCTTTAATTTGTTCCCAATGATTCCCTTTACCAGCTGGAGAGTATAAATTGTTTACAAGTATTTCCTTTACCCTTATATTGGCATTTGGAATATTTAATTTAGCCTGCGGTATCCCCACCTATTCTGAAAGTTTCTAGCCTTAGGTCCAAGCTATAGATAAGCTGTGTAAACACAGCCAGCAGAAGAAATTACGCTCCCAGTGGGGTATAGAAGATAAAAGGTAATAAAATGTTAATTTTTCCATTGTTCTCTCTGAGGGGTCAATTTATTATTGGGCGAATTGGGCCAATTCACCCTGTTTCCGTGCGAGCCTTCAGGCTCCCAGGAAACAGGAGTTAAGAAGCAGCGGTCTATAGACCGCTGCTCCTTAATTCATACGCCACCTCTGATGCGCCATACAGCAATCCGCCCGATCCTATACGATCGGGCTAATTGATACTTCCTGCTAGCGGCCGATAGGCTATGAATCTGCAGGGGACGGTATTGCACAAGCAGTTCACTAGAACTGCTTGTGCAGTGCTGACTACGGACAGCGTATGCTGTCCGCATTCAGCGATGTCTGGCAGACATGAGACGCTGCAGCGTATCATGTCCACCAGACTTTAATAAATTGACCCCCAAGTATCGGTCTTTAGTTTATGGACAGATATAAGATAAAGAAGCGTGTATATGTACACAATGTGATAAAGTAATGAGATCTGATTATACCTACAAGCTCAACCCATTATATTAAGCTGTGGCTTCAAAACACAAAATTAGTTATTTAATCTACACAAATAAACCTTAAGAAGCAAATTCCCATACATTTTATACTCTGCAGCTGGTAAAAAAGTAATTGGAAACATATTAAGGAAAAAATGTTTACAGTATACTGCCCCTTTAAAGTGCCATAAAAAATGTTGAGATCTGTGCATATCCCAAAAGGGCTAATTAATTAAAAATAGTAGACATAAAAAAATTGTTTAAAAATTGCTGGCAAGTATTTTAAAATAATTTTCAAAAATAAGCAAAATGAATTACATAGCTTACGTATCTAGTGTTTAGATACAGACATTGTACAATTCAGAAACTAAAAAGAAAGGGTTAATGGCGAGGCACAGTATAAATTTGCAGGTAAAGTAATTAAAGTACATATTATTATATGTTGTCTCTATCCCAACTTTATATCCCTTTAACTAAAATAAAAAAATATTTCATGGTGGGGGAGAGTCCACGAGATGTTATGTATGGGATATACATTCCTACCAGGAAGAGGCAAAGTTTCTAATACCTCAAAAGACTATAAATACCCGTCCACCTCACACATACCTTAGTTTAAGATATAGCCAAGTGGTGAGGTTTTTAAGGAGTAAAAGCCAATAAAGAGGAACAGGAAAAAAGAAAGGAACAATAATTTCCCTATTAATGTTGTTAGGGTTAACAACCTTAGGTCAAAATTTGAAAGAAGTCCACAAAACAGCTTTATCTTGATGAGAAATCAGATAAGGAGACTCACAATAGAGAGTAGACCATCAGAAACTGGATGGGGCGTTATAGACCCTTGCCTCCATGAAAGAAATACATTTATCAGGTAAGTTCTTACATAAATGATGTTTTCTTTCCTATAGGTGGCGAGAGTCCACAAGCTGTTAAGTATGTGATATTCACAAAACTGGGAAGTCCATAAGTAAAAATAAAGGGAGGGACAAAATAAAAACAGCTTTTTTCGCTTAGAAATTAAATCCAAAATGGCACAATTATCAAACAGAGACAACTGCCCAAAGGACCTTTCTACCAAAAGCTTCAGAAGAGGCAAACACATAAAAATTGTAAAATTTAGTAAAGGTATGCAGAGAAGACCAAATGGCTGCTTTGCAAATTTTAACCAACAGAAGCCTCATTCTTGAAAGCCCAAAAGGAACAATAATTTCCCTATTAATGTTGTTAGGGTTAACAACCTTAGGTCAAAATTTGAAAGAAGTCCACAAAACAGCTTTATCTTGATGAAAAATCAGATAAGGAGACTCACAATAGAGAGCAGACAATCAGAAACTCTTCTAGCAGAAGATATAGCCAAAAGAAACAATACTTTCCAAGAAAGCAGTTTAATGTCCAAAGAATACCAAGGCTCAAAAGGAGGAGCCTATAGAATTGTTAACACTAAGTTAAGATTCCATGGAGGAGAAATAGGTTTAATAACAGGTTTTATTTGAATTAAAGCCTGAACAAAACAATAAATATCTTGAAGATGAGCAATCCTTCTGTGAAACATAACAGAAAGAGCAGAGATACTTTCTTTGAAGGTACTGGCAGATAAATCTTTATCTAAACCATCCTGAAGAAACTGAAAAATTCTAGGAATTCTAAATGAATACCAGGAGTAATCATGAGAAGAACACCATGAAATATAAGATTTCCAAACTTTGTGGTAAATCTTCCTTGAAACAGTTTTACGGGCCTGAATCATAGTGTTAATTACATAATTAACATCATCAATTTTGCTACAGTCTAATACAGCTTTATAAAGTGATTATTTAAACTACTTTAATTTCTTGTATTAATCACTTACAATTTTAATATACATGGATCATATTGTGCCATTTTTCCTGATTATTTTAATATGAAACATCAGTATTATTTCTAACATCATACTGGTATTATCTTAAAATGCATTTAAAGTTGCGTTTGATTTTTTTTATATTCATATAAAAACACAGCATATTTCAAATTCAGTACACCTCTTTCTGATTGCATACAACATATGACACAATTTATGGGACAACCGCACGTGTATTTGTCAGATGCCTGAAAAATAAAAATAATAGGTTATTAATTCTTAAAATAAATTGGACATTTTAAATTGACTGCACAGCTACTTATTAAACTCAGCATATATACATCCCAATTTGTCCCTTAGATGTCTGGAAGACAGAAAAAAACAAGTGGGATTATTACATAGTGGGATTATTACAATTGTTATTTAATCCATTACAATCTGAATTGAATTTCCCCAGATCCATATATAAATATTTAATACAGTCTAAGGCATATTTTACTTGAAATCTAAATACAAGTTGTATTTTAAAAAGGAATTTGAGAGTTACAATGCAAGATATGTGTCTGTTAACCAGCACAGATGTGGATCTGAGGTCTAGAGGTAATTAACAGGTCAGTGCTAATTACTATATTCCTGGGCCTTAGTGAGTTTCAAATAGATTCCCACAGACATCTAGGCTCCTTCATTCCATGATGTATGCTGGCTTGGTTGATTATCAGACCCCTGTGGAGCTGTGAGCTTCAAAAGCTAAACCTTTTGCTTTAGCTGTAGTATTGTAATCAGGAAAAAAGGGGGGTTGGGGCTGGTCTGTTATGAGACCAATTCACATCAAATGAGGCTGTAGCCAAAAATGAAACACTAGACTCTATGATACATATGTAGTTTATTAAATGCTATTCACAGATACCCTGACATAATTCCCCCTTCCAATTTTAAATAGATGTAGGACACATGTCAGTGGTACTTGGTGACTGTATTGACAGTATACATCATAGACAGTCTTCTATGAAGAGAGTCTGTTATTTTTGAGTCCTCGTGCTCGTTAGGCATCTTTAAACTACAATATTCTGTAGTGCATTGGGGGATATGACACTTCATTCTCCCTCTATGACTTGTAGTTGGGATCTAGGATGGCATGCTCGCAACTGATTAATATAAACCCATTTATCCATAAAAGTATCATTTTTAGGTATCCTAATTTTATAGGCAACTGGAGATATTTTGTCAGTAACGACAAAAGGGCCCTTCCATGATGGAAGAAATTTCTTCTCCTTAACCTGATCTCTTCCAAAGTTATAAAAATAAACTTTATCATTTTTTCATATTCCTTTTTGGACGTTTTGAGATCATAATAGGTTTTAGTGACAGTTGCAGCCTTCTTTAAGTTCCTTTGAGCAAATGCAAAGGCATATTGCAGGTGCTTTCTTAGGTTCTCCACATATTGATGCATATTGGCAGCGTTTATCAAGTTCTGGTCTGATGTATGGTACAGTAGATGCTGAGGTAGAACCATTCTTCTACCAGTCATCAACTCAAAAGGTGACATCTTGGTAGCAGTACTTGGAGTTGCTCTTAATGCCATTAGGACTAGAGGTAATTTTATATCCCAGTTTTTACCCGTTTCATTCACAAAGTTTTTGAGGATTTTTACAATGGACTGGTTGTAACGCTCTACACCACTACTTGAGGCAGCTCTATATGCAATATGGAGCTTTCTTTTGACCCCTAGCATTTTCCACATTTTAGTCATCACTTCGCTAGTGAAGTGGGTTCCCCGATCGAATTCGATTCTCTGGGGTAAACCAAATCTGGAAAACACGTGGTTGATGAGCAATGCTGCACATGTTTCAGCACTATTGTTAGGTGCACTGATGCACTCTACCCATTTAGTGAATAGGCATGTCACTGTTAACATGTATTTGTTACGTCTTGATGACCTAGTTACTGGACCAATTAAATCAATTTGTATATCTGACCATGGCATTACCATCCCCCTTTTCTGCAATGGTGCTCTATGTGTTGGTGCAGTGGGTTGGAACTGTGGACAGATTAAACAACCTTGACAGTAAGTTTGAACAGCTTTCAACATGTGCGGCCAAAAGGCGTAATCACGCAAGATTTCATACGTGAGTTTGGCACCACAATGACCATATGTGGGAGCATCATGGGCATGTTAAAGCATGAGACCTCTGAACTTTGTAGGTACCACCCATTGCTGGATACCAGTTTTGGAGGTTCTAATTAATAAACAATCCTGTAACTTGAATTGTGATTTGGATTTCATTAAGATTATAAGATCTTCCTTGTCAATACCGTCCTCTTTTGATATGGGGTTGCTTTTACGATCTTCTATGTGTTTATAGAAGATGCCTACAATGGGGTCTTCTTTTTGACTAGTGATCAGGTCCTTACTAGGAGAATCCTGACTCCATTGTACCAAGTTAGGCTCACTCTGTTGTTTAGGCTGGTTTCTGTTAATGGCTTCTACCTGGACTGCACCCATCAAGTGGACAATATTAAGGAGTTCTCCAGTTATGGCTCCTTGTTTGGCTAATGAATCCACAAGATCATTGCCTTCCTTATCATGACCTAGAACCCTAGAATGACCCTTGGTCTTTTTCCAGTGTATGGATAAATTATTGGGCACCACCAGATTGTCAATCTCGCAGAACAACTTGCCATGTTTGTTGTTAGTTTTCGGCATGCCATTTCTTTTCCAAGTTGGCAGATATTCAACAAAACTGTCACGCACATAATTTGAGCCGGTAATGATCACAAATTCATGAATACCCTTTCAATAGCCATTTTAATGGTTTTTAGAACAGCAGTGAGTTCTGCAACTTGACTGGATATTGGTCCAATGTTGAAACCTACAGAAATATTTGGGAATCCATTTGCCCAGGTTATACCAATGCCAGTGACCAATCTGCTCTCATTATCAATAGTGGCATGGTAAGAGCAACCGTCAACATATACCCAAGGTAATGTTTGACAATGGTCCTCATTGTACATTTTATATGGAGAAAGCAATTGTTCCTCCAGGAAATCATCTTCTAATAACTCTTCCCCATGATCCTTAGCAGTACAGTCATGGAGCTCAGCAAGCCCCTGTGAGACTGGATTCTTTTTATTTTGCTTATAGCGAAAGAGTCCAAGCTGTCTATTAGACAAATTCCCATCTCTTATTCTTTCACTTTGCAGATATAGCAAAGGCTGGTGGGCCGTTTCTAAAATAATGTTCTCACCCTGTATATAGCTGCAGAAATTTTGTAGATCCCATACAGTAGATAAGAGGGCTTTTTCACAATCGCTAAATTTGATTTCTACTGGGGATAGAGTTTTGCTTGCATAAGCAACGACTTTGCCTAAATTATCATGCTTTTGGTACAAAACAGGATTCATGCTTATATCTGTGTAACCTGTCTCTAAATAGAAAGGTTTACCACCTTCAGGGTACGCTAAGAAAGGTGCTTGAGTGAGTTTTCTCTTCAGCTCTCTGATGGCTGTCTCTTGAGCCTCACTGCAGTGCCATTTCACATCCTTCTTTAGAAGAAGTAGCAGTGGTTTAGCTAATTCTGCATAATTATCAATAAATTTGCGAGAAAAATTCATCATACCCAGGAATGATCTCATGTCCCAAGAAGTTTACATGAGTGTGGCACCATTGAGCTTTTTGTAGGGATAATTTGACACCTGCCCTTATAAGTTGGCTGATGACGTGTTTAAGCTCTGTGATGTGTTTTTCAAAGTCTGTGCTTTTGATTAAAACATCATCAACATAAGATAAAGTCCCCCTTACTAGTGCATCAGGCATAGCCTTATGCATGAATACAGCAAATTCATGTCCTGAATTTATGTATCCAAATGGGAGTCTCTGGAATGCGTACTGGACCTTTTCGAACGAGAATGCAAGCTTATACTGTTCCTCCTCATGTACCTTTATGGTCCAATATCCCTGTGCACCATCAATGGCAGTGAATATTTTAGATCCCTGCAACTGTGCTAGGCACTGGTCAATAAATGGTACGGGCCATCCAGACATGTACACTCGTTTGTTTAGTTGTCTTAAGTCAGCACACAAATGCCATTGTCCATTGAGCTTAAGAACACCTAGAATAGGATTGTTATAAGAGCTATGCACCTGTCTGATAATACCTCTTTCTTCCGGGATCCTTATGATTTCTGCAAGAGAATCATACAATGCTAAAGGAAGTCTGTATGGTTTAACAAAGACAGGTGGTGCATTGGGATCTGTTTGGATTCTTGCAATGTGCAAGTCTGTAGTCCCACAGTCATAAGAATACCTAGCAAAAATATCCTTGTACTCCATCAGGAGTTCACGTAGCTTTCGGCGTTCATCATCACTGGAACAGCCATTAGCTAAGCATATTTGCTCTTCGACTATTTGCTGAAATCCTGGAAAGATTTCAGGCTGTCATATTTCATAGGCTTCTTCCAACCTAGAGGTGAGATCCCCTTGGTTATAGTTTACATTGCCCCCATGACTCTGGGTATTGGGGTATTCTATTCCTTAATTGGCTGATCAAATACTAGAGAGGCTTCTTCAATTTTACAGATGCCTTCCTCTGAGCTGAAGGGATAAATAGACTGAATTGTAAATAGTCCCTCTGAAATAGATGCAAATGGTTGTTCTATTAATTGTTCAGCTAAATATCCTTCAGGTATTAGCCCAATTACATTATTCTGGAATCCAAAAAGTGTAATAACTTGATTCCAGCGCATATCCTATGGTAGTTCCCTTGGATAATGTTATATCTTGTGGGGTCATGTTATGCACAATAACATGTATTGGAATAGTTCCAATATTTACCATAGGAGTATGGGTCATTGTTATACCCAGATTTTGCATTCTATGGTAGAGGCAAATTAGTGTTTCAGAAGTTTTTAAATTTTGACCTCTTTTTACCTGTAAGGGTAAGAGGAATCGATCAGCCCCAGCAGGGATTATAACATCATTAGACACCTGCATATTCACAGCATATGGCATTTGCTGGTTTGATTTTAGCGCAGCATTTTCATCCTGAAATACTTCAGGGTCCCCCTTTAACCTGCTCCAGAGGCAAAGGTTAATCAAGTCTATTAGTATGGCATATCTATGTAAGAGATCATTGCCAACTTATTGACGTATTCCTGCAAGGTATTGAGCGTGGCCTCCCCCTTTAGGGATTTTATGATCCCCCTTGTGGAGAGATATGATTAATACATGGCCATCTAAGGAAATATATGCTATCTTTCTAGGAGAAATTTTAAAAGTATTACCATCAGAACCGCTTAAAGAAGTCTGATCATCTATTTGTAAAATAATGATTTCATGTACAGAGTTATTTCTGAAATTAATCTCCACAGCATCTGGTTTCTCTTCCACCACATGGCAGTTATGTCGGGTGTGAGATATACCGGATCGTTCATAATTAATAGGCCTTTTTACTTGTGACCAAATTACATTATTTATGCAATCAATTATGGTGCTTAATCGCTTCAGGAGATCACTACCAATAATTAAACGATCAGTTGGCAGATCCACTATAATGACAGGGTGTCTTATTACCCTGTTCCCCAGTTTCAATTTTAACTATGCCGTACCTTAGATTTTGAGAGAGTCACCCCCAACTCCTATTAGTGAATCATTAAATTCTTTTATTTTAGGTTTGTGGGGTGTTAGCTCATTTAGCTGTGTATAGTACCTGTGGGATAAAATAGTTGCCTGAGATCCAGTGTCAATCTAACCCATGATAGGGTTGGGGACTGAATCCTGGAGCTCAGCTAATACATAATATCTCCCTGCAGTTTCTACCATTTCACACATAAAATTGGCATTACCACACATCTGTGGGCTTTGCCACGTGTTACCTGAATCTGCCACGTTACCTGATGCAGAAGAAACTTCATTCTTACCAGTCCATCCCTCTGTAATAGGATCGACAGGGTTCCTGTGTACTGCTTCTGTGGAAATAAGGTTAAGAGAATACTGCAAAGGAAGAGATTTGTTAGAGCTCCAGGCTGAGGTTGCTCATCATCACAGCTAAATCGTCCGTTTCCGGTCTGTAGGGAGAGAACATGATTAGTACTATTATTGACATTTATCATTTTATTTGGTATATCTCTCCCCCCTCTCTCAGGTAATACTTTAATACTGCAGTATTTATGACTGTGCCGGTGGTCCACTGCTGGCCACCGGCTGTACCCTTAAAAAAGGATTATTAGGGTTCTGAGCCATCAAAACTTGACTCATATTAGTAAATAGTGTACATAATTAACTAACTTGCGTACTGAGTTGGCCCACTTGAATGGATAAGCTATCTTTACCCATGGACCGATTTTTTGATGTCCTAGGGTATTGATTCCTGGATCCTTGGGATCCATCAGAATCATAGCTATTGTTCCTATTTTGACATGGGTGTCTTTGGGGTTCAACTTGTTCAGCGTTAGTATTTTGGGGAGCACTATTTACTTGGGGTGTCTGGTTACCCTGAGAGTATTTTCCCCACATTTGGTATTTACTTTTACAGAAATACCAATTATTTTGTGGGCGTTCATCTCTTTGGGAATAATTATTTACCTGTGTATGCCCCCCATATTGAGCATAATCTCTCTGCGCCTCAGCCCATGTTGGGGGAGGGGCAGAGTTAAAACTTCTGGGGATGGCCTGTTTTCTCGGGCCACCTCTGCATAGATTTTCTTTTTAGACTCCAAATTGAGGGGGCTAGGTGACACCCTAGTTTCTGCCTCAATTTTGGGGTTGGGTTTTGATTCCCTTTTAACCCCTGTTCACCGGACTGTTGAATAGAGTATAACTTTGTACTCTCTTTGATCAGCCAGACCAATGAGCATTTCTCATCAAAAGCTCTAGCTAAATTAAGTTTGATGGGCGCGGGCAATGCTTCGAAAAATAAATTCACAAATTCTGAGCATTTAAATATGGGGTAATCTTCAGCCATACTGTACGCACTTTTTAGTACAGAAAGGAATTCTATAGGGCTCTGATTCGCACTACATTTTAAACTGTATACAGCTATTTTCACTGCAGTTTTAGTGCGATATTGCCCGAATTCCTTTCTGCACTGTCGTTTTGTTGCCTTCTAGGAATGAATATTCATATCCTTTAGTGAAGGAAAGAATTTGTGATATTTACCTTCAAATACCCAGGGCAGAAATTCAATTTTTGACTACTCACTTGTAACATTCATTATGGATAAAGCATTTTCATAAGTGGTTAATTATAGAATTGGTTCCCTTGTTGGAGAACTTAGGTACTGCACTACTTAAAAAAGTAATTATTTTAGGGGTGTCATATACCTTATTAGACGTATCTTGGGCTTTCCTAGGAGCTTTATTTTTGGGGTTGAGGTGTTCCCTATTTTCCCTATTACTATGGGGAGAACCCTTATGCATATTAGTATTATTGGGGCTATTTGGGTAGCTAGCTCCTCCCTCTGACTCACTATAATCACTGTCCTCCCCCTCTGAATTGTAGCAGTTCTCTGAATTTAAAACATGACATGATTGTCTATGTGGGAAGTTTATCTCTGAGCCAATCAGTGACCTGTGTTTAAATTCTTCCCTAAAGTTCTGTAATTCATTTCTGATGTATTCCTTAAGGGAGTTAGAATTATCAGCATTATTCTCATTGCTAATAGAGGGGTTTTTATTATGATACAGCGTTTTTAAACCACTTAGTTCTTTCTGGCTTTGTGCAAGTTGTTTATTTAACTCTTGTATTTTGGCTAGTAAATTTAGGTTATGCTTATCTAAGGCGGCCATGTCTTGTTTAAATGTAACAATTTCATTTTTGGCTATATTTAAATTCTCTTTGCATCTGTGTGATAAGCGAATATTATCATTTAACTCCTGTAATTGCAATTCCTTCTCTATGAGGTATAGTGACATTTAGTCAATAATGCATATTACAAGGGGCCAAGATTTTAGTATTAACTCATCTCGCTTCTTAGAGTTTTTGCATTTATTAATTTTGGATAATTCTTGAAACAATTCACTTTTTTCATTCCACCTTCCATCATCAATAGCAATATTTTTAGCCTTAATTGCAAGCATATCGATATAATCATTTAAATCACCCACAATATTACACCTCTTTTTAATGTGGCCTATAATGTCCATCTTAAGAACATCGGTAAATGAGGGGTAAATTCGGGGAACAAATTTCAACACTATGTACAGATTCAAATGATTCACTTCTGGTTAGAGACATTATTATATTGGCCTAGTATTTAGTTAAATAAAAACGCTAATACAATTTTGACCAATAAGTAAAAAGATAAAAAAAAATAATAATATTAATTTCGAATTATGAAAAAAAAAAAAAATTGAAATATGAAAAAAGAAATTGAAATATGAAAAATTATTTTTTTTTAAATATGAAAAACTATTTTTTTTTAAATATGAAAAATTATTTTTCTATTGAAATATGAAAAAAAAATTATAATCTCTATTTACTACAAATATATTATATCAAAGTGATAAATATTAATAATATCTACTGCAGCGCCTCCAAATAATATATCAGTATATGGCTGGGTTATAATACAATATATTTAATAATTATTCTTTAAAACAAACCCCCAATAAAATGCATATACAAAACTATTAAAATTAATATAAATTCCTAAATTCTTTAAATTAGTTAAATTTATAAACACATTGAATTATATTAATAGGAACCAGATTATGAATCAAACTATACAAGCTTAAACTGTTACAATATTCTTTACAAACCAAACCAAACCAAACCAAATGTACCTTTAGAATGTACCTTATTCACAATTGAATTGTATTACATCAAAACAATGAAATACCAAAGTATGGGCCACAAACTTTCAGACCAGTACAACTAAACTACTTAGCCTACAATTTATCCTATGTAACTCTAATTTAAAACATCAGAAATTATATATATTATTTGTGCAAACAACCAACTCCTATGCCAATTTATCTGAGCTGAAATAAATTCTTAATTATCTACAATTAAGACAAATTCTAAAATATATTTATATGGCTGCAATTATAAATTACTTGGCAAACAAAAGACTAGTTTTAAACTACACAGGATTATGAATGCAAGCTAGAATACAAAGTGCCCTTTTAAATTACTGACTTCAATTAGACTGTAGCAACAATGAATGTATTTCTATATACTTTACCCAAATAATCAAATCAAGGTTTCAGCTTTCAGAGTTTCTCTGATAAATCAAATTTCACCTCATAAATTGAAAGAGGTAATTTTTGCAAGATGGTTAAAAAATGAGGCCCAGATTGCTTTATATAGACTGGATCCCAAGGCAACAGTTTGTCAGTCAAAATTAAGCAGCAAAGTCCTCTTTTTTTCTCTTGCCTGGGGTTATATCACGCGATATAATCCCACCCCTTTTTTTTCTAATCATCAATGAAATTAGGAAATGCCCCACGGTGCTTGTCTTTTTGGATTGGCCCTTTTGATGCTTAGCATTGATTGGTTATTTGGGAGATGTCTCCCTGATTGGCTCATCTGGCTCTGCATGTGTTCCAATAGTTACTTTATTTGGCTGTCATACCGGTTTTAATCCCCTAGGGGGCAGTAGACAACCGCAAATGCAGTTTCATCATCTATTTTGCTACAGTCTAATACATCCTTATAAAGTTATTATTTAAACTACTTTAATTTCTTGTATTAATCACTTACAATTTTAATATACATAGATCATATTGTGCCATTTTTCCTGATTATTTTAATATGAAACATTAGTATTATTTCTAACATCATACTGGTATTATCTTAAAATGCATTTAAAGTTGCATTTGATTATTTTTTTATATTCATATAAAAACACAGCATATTTCAAATACAAGCCTTCTACCCTATTAACCCCTTAAGAAACAATATAAACCCATTACATAAAACTATTAAAATAAACAACAACCCCCCTTATACAAATTAATCTTTAAAATAAACAACAAAACAAACCCATTATTATTATTATTTATTTGTATAGAGCTGCCAACTAGGTACAGAGATAGAAAAGATTTGTGACAAGCTACAAATGCATAACAGACTAGTACAGGAGGAGTAGGAACGTGTTTTCGGAGAGATTACAGTCTAAGATGCTGATGAATCATTAAGTTTCCTCATTTATTTATGAGATGTTACCTACAGCTGGGTGACATATTATGAATTTTTATTTCCTGAGAGGATTTATATCCAATGAGATTTGTGGGGGATTTAGGAGGAGTCTGGTGTTTTACATCTCTGCATGTGACACCTCTGGCAGCAATAATCAATGTTCCTACACTTCATAACATCCCTGTCCCTGTTATCAGATATATTTTATTGATATCCCTTTTGGAGCCTAGTTTGTAATTGGAAAATTATTTTTTAAGTCTCTTTATTTAGATATACATTGAATTCCTAATGTGTTTGAGGCTTTCCAAGAAGGGATAATGTTCTTCCGTTAAATTTGTTACAATAGTACGTCTATTTAGCAGCTGATACGGCTCATGCTGGTATACTGTTCTACCAAATATTTTCTATTCCATTAATACTTTCTAGTCAATTAAACTTATAATAAATTTTGTTTTAACATTTACAATTTCATGTCTTTATATCCATCTACACTTGGTTGAAGAGTAGCATGAGGCCCAAAAGTGGTCTCATATTATTGTACAAGATAGGATCAAAAGTAGTCTCTTTATTAAGGAGAAAGCATAGAATTGACACCTAGACCTGTTCTAAGTTCAATAGGTTGCTATTAGTCCAAGAGTGGCCTTTCCATTCATAGGAGGTCAATAAGTATTTTATATTTATTAGTATAACTGGTTTCAAAGCCATTTGAATTGATGGAGCACACAACAGCTCCCAGTGTTTCCTTTCTTTTATGAAACCTTCAACTAAATCCTACAGTTTATTATAAAACTGTGGTACTTTGCTATTATACCATTTTTTTATGTATTATCTGAAAATGCCTTAACACATACTTGTGTAGCTCACTGTATGTACTTATGATGTATGAATATTTTATACCACAATAAAAAGAACAAAAATAATAAAATAAAAATTAACTGAACAATTTTATCTTCCTTTCTTGAAAATAAAGACTTTAAATTTTAACTGTTACTGGTTAAAATGTTAATATGTTACAGTTCATATTTTATTACTATTTTTGTTTATATTTTATAAAATTATCTACTATTCCACCTCTAAGAAATCAACCAACAAGCATTTATTCTTGTGAAAGTGCAACACACTAAGGTCTGGATTTGCACAGATCTTAGTGTTTTGCACTGTTACAAGAATAAATGCAGCTCCAAAAATAGCTGAACAACAAAAGCAGCCATCTTCTTTTGTATTTGGATGCTAACAAATCATTTGAAAGCAAACATCTAATACAAACAAATCTTCATTTGAATGAACACAATAATTTGAGTAATACTGTGCATTATTATGACTCTTGTGATTATCTGTAACTCTAAGTATGTTATTATTACTGTCCTTAATAAAAAGAAAAAAAAAAAAACATATCTGTTTTGTTATGGTAATATAGTCTCACTGTATAAAAAAATATGTATCAACAAACTGCAACAAGTGGCTGGTTATGGGGTTTGATCCGTATTTGTTATCAAAGATACGGCATGCAGATTTAACCTCTAAACTAGTAATTCCTAGAATAGATCATGATGTGCTCAGCAAATTTTGCTTTATAAATAAGAAATAGGAGCGTCTGGTAGACGTGATTACCTGGATGGGGTGCAACAACACTGCATGCACCATGATGTAGAGTCCTGCACAAAAGGCTGCTCTTCTAGGGACGGCTGAAATGTTGCCCCAATGCTGAAAGCTTTAGATTCATTAACCATCATCTCCCAGTAATGCTGACCACAGGCAGGTAGCAGCTCGCCTAGCACAAGAGGGATCCTGCCCAATGAAATATGTATTAGGTTCACTGCCAGATGTTATATAGAAACACTGTTTAAATATGTTTATATAAACACTTATAGGGGCACTTAAATGGTTTTATTACTATATCCAGGGAAACAGAAATGCAATACATAATAGCACAGTATTACAATACAATATGATCTGAGTTGTATTTCATGTTGGGGCAAATTATTATATACAAAAGTAGGAAAAAGAATAACAATACATCTTCATTGAAATAATTACAGTCAACAGTGATTGGAGAAGCCACTCTGGTAAACAAAAACAAAACAACAATTCACCAGCTGTTATTTTATTCTATATATAATGTTCACTGACATGTGGATGCTCTCATGCACTAGTGAATATGTCCCACAGAATAAGATATGAGCTGTAGCCTCTCCATACTTTGTAAATCTGTGTCAGTGTGTTTCCCAGTTCAGTCCCAATATTTTAAACCATCACCTCGCCAGACTAACTGTGGTACACAGATCAGGTAACTGCAGAGTGTCAAAATACCAGGAGGCTCACAACACGTGTTCTCACTGAAGACAGCTCCTATTTATAATCTTAATGCTATGCAGGATCTCAACATGCAGATAAAGTTACAGCTATATGACCAACACTTCTACAGCCCAGCAATAAATGTACCAGCCAGATGTTTCACAGACTGCTAAACACACATAAAACAACCAGCATGCTGCGCCAGACTCATTGGACCAGTAGTTCTCTAACTTTTGAATGGTCTGGCTGTTTCATAAACTGATGTGGAAAACGTTAAACCCAGGCTATTATTTTGCTGGAATATCTACACCTCACTATGACCCCCAACATTACAGCAATATTTAAATTAGCTTGGCACCCATGCTAATAAGGTCTAACATCAGCCTACCATAGCCATAAGCAACAAATGAAGTTTAGCATATCCTTTTATCATTTCTATTTCCTCTTCCAGTTTTCCACTTGCCCTAGATTTCTTTTCTTGTCCCCATTTTATTCCCAATAGCTGATAATCTTATTCCATTTACCTTGTTCTCTCTATTTCCTTATCCATCTTTTATATATTTTTAATCTCTCATTCCCTAATCTTTAAATTAATGTATTATCTCATTCTTCTCCATTTAAGTTGCTATAGATGCAGTCTTGTGCCTTTGAGGTACTGGCTCGCTCAAATCCAACTGGGGTGATTAAAAACCACTGCTATGGCACAATTGGTTGCATGAGAACAGAGGGGATTTTGTTACTCCTCTATCTTTATTTTACAATCCTTATCTAATTCCTTATCACTTATTGGGCTTTCCTTTCACTCCCCCCCCCCTTTTATTATATACTTAGCATTGCTCTTTTTTATTTAATCCTTAAAGGTTTGTAAATGGCCAAACCCACAACAACCCCCGCATCATCTGATTTAAAGGAGCCAATCTGGACTTACTATTGGAGTACACAAGGCTTGTCTATGACCTTTTGTTAGATAAATATCCATTGTTTTGCAGTGTCTTATCACCTATGCTGAGGCTGATTAGCGACATATATGGAGCAGGGTTAGGATTATGAAGTATGCAGTGAGCACTTTCAAATCTTAGAATTGAAAACCCATTCAGTTAAATTACATGAAGTAGAGGGCAAAATATACAATGAATGTGTATTGTAAAGTTGTTGTTTTTTTACTACACATAATTAAACATTTTATATTACAATCAAAATGTGTTTATGTCCCTTTGACTTATTTGTCATCCGTCAATGTTTTACACTTCTTGATCTCATTCATCGTCACTATTTTGCTCCTCTTTATCTCCTTAGTCATATCTCTTTCTTTACCCCCTCAGGGCCAGATTACTAGTGGCGCGTTAACAGTTATGCACAAACGATAAGGGGTTTATTGAAGCTGTTTGCGTTGGGTGTAGTGCTCGTATTACAAGTTGAAAGTAAATGCAATCGCTTGAGCGCAATTTAATTTAATGCGTGTTTGGATAGCTTGGCCTCAGAGCTCTGGTTAACTGTTCTGCACATAGGGGAATATGTTCTAAGTATTTTTAAAAAGATATTCCTATATATATCTGTATATATCTATCTATAACTATATATAATCATCTATCTATATATCTATATATATATATATATATATATATATATATATATATACACGTATATATACATGTATCGGGTTAGCGCACAACGAAAAACTTTTTACCTTTACTTTCAACTTGTAGTATGAGTGCTACCCGGCACGTGCAAAGAGATTACTTCTAGAGGAGTTAGCAGGAGCGTTAAATATCGCTCCACTTGTAATTTGGCCCTCAGTGTATTCCTCATTCATTGTTTATTTGCCCACATACCATTATTTATCAGTCTTTCTCAATCCTTATTTTATTACGCCTCTTTATTCCACTCATCCACTCTATTAACTCCATTGTCATCTAATTCCAATTCCATTTTTCTTTATCTCTCAACTCATTTTTTTCCATCTTTAAATCCTTTTCCCATCTACTCAACCCAGCAACAAATTACAAATGTACAAAGTAACATTGATCAATGTGAAGATGAATTTATTTTATATTTTGATATATTTTTCGCTGTGGATTAGTCTATATTAAAAAGGTCAGAGGAATTAAAGGAACAGGACATTTTCTAATTTACTATTATGATACTCCGGGCAAGTGCATCCTACCTAACTAGTTATGCTTTTCACCAAAATATACCATGTGAATGAAAAACATTTGGCAATAGAAGTAAAGTTTCAAAAGTAACTTTTTAAATTTTGGGTTTCATGTCCCTTTAAGGTAGGTGTAATTTAATGGATTTTTTGGTCATGTTTAAAAGGAAAAAAATCATATGCTACCAACAAACATTTCCATAGACACAACTGTTATTACAAATAATTCAAAACATTTATTTCATCCAGCAAATACTGACCCAGTAATCTCTGTATGTTCTGCAATTTTAATTATGTTTCCATCAGATGAGATTTCCATAGCTGGATGTGCTGTATCTCTCAACAAGTGAAATCTAGTACCTGCAAGAAATGGATACAAATCTAAGGAATGTCCTAAAATTTATTTTTCGCCCAAAAAATAAAGCTCTTCTCTTCTTAAAGGCTATCCAGTGTAAAACATTAAACAGACTCTGACTGGTAACATTGTAACAGCTTTCTCCACTTAAATCTTCTTTTGCACAGAATTTAACAGAGAAATAACTACTGCATATTTTAAAGGGACATATTAGTCATTTATTTAATCGCTTGAAACAAGTAAGTGAGCTTTTGGGTACTTTTGTATCTTTAATGCACTGAAATAAAGTGCATTAAAATAATTTATTTGATTCTTTACATTTGAGAAAACAATGTACAGTATTTTTGACGTTGGAAAAGTACATTTTAAAGGGTTCAAAGATAACTAGCCCAAATATAAATGCTTAAAGTGATACTAAACCCAAATTTTTTCTTTTATGATTCCGGATAGAGCATGCAATTTTAAGCAACTTTCCTATTCACGTAGCGCTTGCTGATTGATGGCTACATTTAGCCACCAATCAGTACCCAGGTACTGAACCTAAAATGGGCTGGCTCCTAAGCTTTCATTCCTGCTTTTCAAATAAAGATATCAAGAGAAAGAAGAAAATTTGATAATAGAAGTATATTAGAAAGTTGCTTAAAATTGCATGCTCTATATGAATCATGAAAGAAAAAAACAGAATTTATGTTTACCTGATAAATTACTTTCTCCAACGGTGTGTCCGGTCCACGGCGTCATCCTTACTTGTGGGATATTCTCTTCCCCAACAGGAAATGGCAAAGAGCCCAGCAAAGCTGGTCACATGATCCCTCCTAGGCTCCGCCTACCCCAGTCATTCGACCGACGTTAAGGAGGAATATTTGCATAGGAGAAACCATATGGTACCGTGGTGACTGTAGTTAAAGAAAATAAATGATCAGACCTGATTAAAAAAACCAGGGCGGGCCGTGGACCGGACACACCGTTGGAGAAAGTAATTTATCAGGTAAACATAAATTCTGTTTTCTCCAACATAGGTGTGTCCGGTCCACGGCGTCATCCTTACTTGTGGGAACCAATACCAAAGCTTTAGGACACGGATGAAGGGAGGGAGCAAATCAGGTCACCTAAATGGAAGGCACCACGGCTTGCAAAACCTTTCTCCCAAAAATAGCCTCAGAAGAAGCAAAAGTATCAAACTTGTAAAATTTGGTAAAAGTGTGCAGTGAAGACCAAGTCGCTGCCCTACATATCTGATCAACAGAAGCCTCGTTCTTGAAGGCCCATGTGGAAGCCACAGCCCTAGTGGAATGAGCTGTGATTCTTTCGGGAGGCTGCCGTCCGGCAGTCTCGTAAGCCAATCTGATGATGCTTTTAATCCAAAAAGAGAGAGAGGTAGAAGTTGCTTTTTGACCTCTCCTTTTACCGGAATAAACAACAAACAAGGAAGATGTTTGTCTAAAATCCTTTGTAGCATCTAAATAGAATTTTAGAGCGCGAACAACATCCAAATTGTGCAACAAACGTTCCTTCTTTGAAACTGGTTTCGGACACAGAGAAGGTACGATAATCTCCTGGTTAATGTTTTTGTTAGAAACAACTTTTGGAAGAAAACCAGGTTTAGTACGTAAAACCACCTTATCTGCATGGAACACCAGATAAGGAGGAGAACACTGCAGAGCAGATAATTCTGAAACTCTTCTAGCAGAAGAAATTGCAACTAAAAACAAAACTTTCCAAGATAATAACTTAATATCAACGGAATGCAAGGGTTCAAACGGAACCCCCTGAAGAACTGAAAAAACTAAATTGAGACTCCAAGGAGGAGTCAAAGGTTTGTAAACAGGCTTAATTCTAACCAGAGCCTGAACAAAGGCTTGAACATCTGGCACAGCGGCCAGCTTTTTGTGAAGTAACACAGACAAGGCAGAAATCTGTCCCTTCAGGGAACTTGCAGATAATCCTTTTTCCAATCCTTCTTGAAGGAAGGATAGAATCCTAGGAATCTTAACCTTGTCCCAAGGGAATCCTTTAGATTCACACCAACAGATATATTTTTTCCAAATTTTGTGGTAAATCTTTCTAGTTACAGGCTTTCTGGCCTGAACAAGAGTATCGATAACAGAATCTGAGAATCCTCGCTTCGATAAGATCAAGCGTTCAATCTCCAAGCAGTCAGCTGGAGTGAAACCAGATTCAGATGTTCGAACGGACCCTGAACAAGAAGGTCTCGTCTCAAAGGTAGCTTCCAAGGAGGAGCCGATGACATATTTACCAGATCTGCGTACCAAGTCCTGCGTGGCCACGCAGGAGCTATCAAGATCACCGACGCCCTCTCCTGATTGATCCTGGCTACCAGCCTGGGGATGAGAGGAAACGGCGGGAACACATAAGCTAGTTTGAAGGTCCAAGGTGCTACTAGTGCATCCACTAGAGCCGCCTTGGGATCCCTGGATCTGGACCCGTAGCAAGGAACTTTGAAGTTCTGACGAGAGGCCATCAGATCCATGTCTGGAATGCCCCACAGCTGAGTGACTTGGGCAAAGATTTCCGGATGGAGTTCCCACTCCCCCGGATGCAATGTCTGACGACTCAGAAAATCCGCTTCCCAATTTTCCACTCCTGGGATGTGGATAGCAGACAGGTGGCAGGAGTGAGACTCCGCCCATAGAATGATTTTGGTCACTTCTTCCATCGCCAGGGAACTCCTTGTTCCCCCCTGATGGTTGATGTACGCAACAGTTGTCATGTTGTCTGATTGAAACCGTATGAACTTGGCCCTCGCTAGCTGAGGCCAAGCCTTGAGAGCATTGAATATCGCTCTCAGTTCCAGAATATTTATCGGTAGAAGAGATTCTTCCCGAGACCAAAGACCCTGAGCTTTCAGGGATCCCCAGACCGCGCCCCAGCCCATCAGACTGGCGTCGGTCGTGACAATGACCCACTCTGGTCTGCGGAATGTCATCCCTCGTGACAGGTTGTCCAGGGACAGCCACCAACGGAGTGAGTCTCTGGTCCTCTGATTTACTTGTATCTTCGGAGACAAGTCTGTATAGTCCCCATTCCACTGACTGAGCATGCACAGTTGTAATGGTCTTAGATGAATGCGTGCAAAAGGAACTATGTCCATTGCCGCTACCATCAACCCGATCACTTCCATGCACTGAGCTATGGAAGGAAGAGGAACGGAATGGAGTATCCGACAAGAGTCTAGAAGTTTTGTTTTTCTGGCCTCTGTCAGAAAAATCCTCATTTCTAAGGAGTCTATTATTGTTCCCAAGAAGGGAACCCTTGTTGACGGAGATAGAGAACTCTTTTCCACGTTCACTTTCCATCCGTGAGATCTGAGAAAGGCCAGGACAATGTCCGTGTGAGCCTTTGCTTGAGGAAGGGACGACGCTTGAATCAAAATGTCGTCCAAGTAAGGTACTACAGCAATGCCCCTTGGTCTTAGCACAGCTAGAAGGGACCCTAGTACCTTTGTGAAAATCCTTGGAGCAGTGGCTAATCCGAAAGGAAGCGCCACGAACTGGTAATGTTTGTCCAGGAATGCG
The DNA here is from genome assembly GCF_027579735.1 of Bombina bombina. Taxonomy (NCBI): domain Eukaryota; kingdom Metazoa; phylum Chordata; class Amphibia; order Anura; family Bombinatoridae; genus Bombina; species Bombina bombina. The sequence goes on from NC_069500.1 coordinate 177,904,359, forward strand.
AACCTCAGGAACCGATGATGTTCCTTGTGGATAGGAATATGTAGATACGCATCCTTTAAATCCACCGTGGTCATGAATTGACCTTCCTGGATGGAAGGAAGAATAGTTCGAATGGTTTCCATCTTGAACGATGGAACCTTGAGAAACTTGTTTAAGATCTTGAGATCTAAGATTGGTCTGAACGTTCCCTCTTTTTTGGGAACTATAAACAGATTGGAGTAGAACCCCATCCCTTGTTCTCTTAATGGAACGGGATGAATCACTCCCATTTTTAACAGGTCTTCTACACAATGTAAGAATGCCTGTCTTTTTATGTGGTCTGAAGACAACTGAGACCTGTGGAACCTCCCCCTTGGGGGAAGTCCCTTGAATTCCAGAAGATAACCTTGGGAGACTATCTCTAGCGCCCAAGGATCCAGAACATCTCTTGCCCAAGCCTGAGCGAAGAGAGAGAGTCTGCCCCCCACCAGATCCGGTCCCGGATCGGGGGCCAACATTTCATGCTGTCTTGGTAGCAGTGGCAGGTTTCTTGGCCTGCTTTCCCTTGTTCCAGCCTTGCATTGGTCTCCAAGCTGGCTTGGCTTGAGAAGTATTACCCTCTTGCTTAGAGGACGTAGCACTTTGGGCTGGTCCATTTCTACGAAAGGGACGAAAATTAGGTTTATTTTTTGCCTTGAAAGGCCGATCCTGAGGAAGGGCGTGGCCCTTACCCCCAGTGATATCCGAGATAATCTCTTTCAAGTCAGGGCCAAACAGCGTTTTCCCCTTGAAAGGAATGTTAAGTAGCTTGTTCTTGGAAGACGCATCAGCCGACCAAGATTTCAACCAAAGCGCTCTGCGTGCCACAATAGCAAACCCAGAATTCTTAGCCGCTAACCTAGCCAATTGCAAAGTGGCGTCTAGGGTGAAAGAATTAGCCAATTTGAGAGCATTGATTCTGTCCCTAATCTCCTCATAAGGAGGAGAATCACTGTCGACCGCCTTTATCAGCTCATCGAACCAGAAACATGCGGCTGTAGCGACAGGGACAATGCATGAAATTGGTTGTAGAAGGTAACCCTGCTGAACAAACATCTTTTTAAGCAAACCTTCTAATTTTTTATCCATAGGATCTTTGAAAGCACAACTATCCTCTATGGGTATAGTGGTGCGTTTGTTTAAAGTGGAAACCGCTCCCTCGACCTTGGGGACTGTCTGCCATAAGTCCTTTCTGGGGTCGACCATAGGAAACAATTTTTTAAATATGGGGGGAGGGACGAAAGGAATACCGGGCCTTTCCCATTCTTTATTAACAATGTCCGCCACCCGCTTGGGTATAGGAAAAGCTTCTGGGAGCCCCGGCACCTCTAGGAACTTGTCCATTTTACATAGTTTCTCTGGGATGACCAACTTGTCACAATCATCCAGAGTGGATAATACCTCCTTAAGCAGAATGCGGAGATGTTCCAACTTAAATTTAAATGCAATCACATCAGGTTCAGCTTGTTGAGAAATGTTCCCTGAATCAGTAATTTCTCCCTCAGACAAAACCTCCCTGGCCCCATCAGACTGAGTTAGGGGCCCTTCAGAAATATTAATATCAGCGTCGTCATGCTCTTCAGTATCTAAAACAGAGCAGTCGCGCTTACGCTGATAAGTGTTCATTTTGGCTAAAATGTTTTTGACAGAATTATCCATTACAGCCGTTAATTGTTGCATAGTAAGGAGTATTGGCGCGCTAGATGTACTAGGGGCCTCCTGAGTGGGCAAGACTCGTGTAGACGAAGGAGGGAATGATGCAGTACCATGCTTACTCCCCTCACTTGAGGAATCATCTTGGGCATCATTGTCATTGTCACATAAATCACATTTATTTAAATGAATAGGAATTCTGGCTTCCCCACATTCAGAACACAGTCTATCTGGTAGTTCAGACATGTTAAACAGGCATAAACTTGATAACAAGTACAAAAAACGTTTTAAAATAAAACCGTTACTGTCACTTTAAATTTTAAACTGAACACACTTTATTACTGCAAATGCGAAAAAACATGAAGGAATTGTTCAAAATTTACTAAATTTTCACCACAGTGTCTTAAAGCCTTAAAAGTATTGCACACCAAATTTGGAAGCTTTAACCCTTAAAATAACGGAACCGGAGCCGTTTTGAACATTAACCCCTTTACAGTCCCTGGTATCTGCTTTGCTGAGACCCAACCAAGCCCCAAGGGGAATACGATACCAAATGACCCCTTCAGAAAGTCTTTTCTAAGTATCAGAGCTCCTCTCACATGCGACTGCATGCCATGCCTCTCAAAAACAAGTGCGCAACACCGGCGCGAAAATGAGACTCTGCCTATGCTTTGGGAAAGCCCCTAAAGAATAAGGTGTCTAAAACAGTGCCTGCCGATATTATTATATCAAAATACCCAGATAAAATGATTCCTCAAGGCTAAATATGTGTTAATAATCAATCGATTTAGCCCAAAAAAAAAAGTCTACAGTCTTAATAAGCCCTTTTTGAAGCCCTTATTTACAATCGTAATAAACATGGCTTACCGGATCCCAGAGGGAAAATGACAGCTTCCAGCATTACATCGTCTTGTTAGAATGTGTCATACCTCAAGCAGCAAGAGACTGCTCACTGTTCCCCCAACTGAAGTTAATTGCTCTCAACAGTCCTGTGTGGAACAGCCATGGATTTTAGTGACGGTTGCTAAAATCATTTTCCTCATACAAACAGAAATCTTCATCTCTTTTCTGTTTCTGAGTAAATAGTACATACCAGCACTATTTCAAAATAACAAACTCTTGATTGAATAATAAAAACTACAGTTAAACACTAAAAAACTCTAAGCCATCTCCGTGGAGATGTTGCCTGTACAACGGCAAAGAGAATGACTGGGGTAGGCGGAGCCTAGGAGGGATCATGTGACCAGCTTTGCTGGGCTCTTTGCCATTTCCTGTTGGGGAAGAGAATATCCCACAAGTAAGGATGACGCCGTGGACCGGACACACCTATGTTGGAGAAATGTGGGTTTAGTATCTCTTTAAACGAACATGTTCTCTATTTGCTGTTGCTTTAATTTTTGTCTCACAATGTAACAGGTTATTGTTTTTTTCGCAGGTCAGCTCAGCATATCACTTTCACACCCCTTTTGTTATTTTATTCACAAAGCCATTTTGTGCCCTCATGTAATATATTTTTACAAATAAGTGATGCAAGGTATCTGTATCAGATGACATCGGGCAAGCCTGTTACAAATGTATTCAGAAGTCTTGCAATAAACTACACATTGCTTTGCAGCTCTGTTGTAAGACCAAGTGGGTTATTTTGATATCAGACTGGACAAGTCTGATATAATTAGTTACCTGGTAACATAAAATATTTAAAACATATCCTGAAAAATCCTAGTTTGTCTAAAATAATATGAGGATAACTTGTGTCTACTGACAAACCTGGTTTAGAGCAGGAATACTGATTTTGCAATACGAGCCATAAATAGCTAAATAGGGATATACAAAAGTATATCTGCTTAGGAATCTTGCACACACCCATTTTCACAAAGTTTAAAGGGATATGAAACCCAATGCAATGTTAAGCAACTTTCTAATTTACTCCTATTATCAATATTTATTTGTTCTCTTGGTATCTTTATTTGAAAAAGGGGGAATGTAAGCTTAGGCGCTGGCCCATTTTTAGTTCAGAACCCTGGCTAGCACTTGTTAATTGGTGGCTACATGTAAGCTTACATCCCTGCTTTTCAAATAAAGATACAGAGAGAATGAAGACAAATTGATAATAGGAATAAATTAGAAAGTTACTTTAAATTGCATGCTCTATCTGAATCATGAAAGAACAAATTTGGGTTTCATATCCCTTTAAAAGTGTAAACATTAATCCCTGATATTCCTGAGACTATAACAATCAAAATGTTATCATGACACAAGACTAGAAAAAACAGTAGTGTTTGTATGTCTATGTTTATGTTTTCTAAAAGTAGTAAGATGCTGCGTAAAAATTTACCAAAGATAATTAAACATTCATGCCAGCCCAGTTGCAATATTTAATTCTAAAAATAACTGGTGATTGGAACATAAAGTAATGGTCTGCTCCTGTCATCTGCATCTGAATCAGGAGTGGCGCAAACTGACTATATGCAGAGAATTATAGAGGCATAGGGTTCTATTTATCAAAGCGTCAACTATGTTGCATTCGCGGACATCAATACGCTCGCCTAACATCAAACATCGCAGCCGTGGATCTGAATACGATCACCATATTTATAAAAAAGCCATCAAAAACACCCGCACCAAGTACGAGGCGATGAACATCGGACTGTTGTTAACTAACAGTCATCGATGATGCTGTTATTCGTGTTTTTCCCAACTTTATTTATACCAACTAAACTGCTACAAAGTACAGTAACACCCATAAACTACCTATTAACACTTAAACCGGCGCCCTCCCGCATCGCCACCACTATAATAAACCTATTAACCCCTAAGCTGCTGTTCCCGAAATCACCGCGACTAATATAAAATAATAAACCCCTATTCTGCCGCTTCCCGACATCACCGCCACTAAATAAACTTATTAACCCCTAAACCTCTGGCCTCCCACATCACCACCACTAACTAAACCTATTAACCCCTAAACCGTCAGCCCTAAACCTAGCAACCCTTTAACTTTATATTAAGATTACAAGATCCCTATCGTAATATAAATTAAGAAGTATGCGTAAAATCACTCGGCAACCACATTTTTAATCAATTGGATTCATTTGCATGGAGGACTCCATGAATAGACGTAGAATGCTTTTTCTGATGTATTAGAATGGGGCTTTTATTGCTTTCCAGCATAGAAACAAATTATAAACATAATGCCAATTCTAAAAAAGAACTCTGTCTATTATCTTCATTGCTACCTCGACTCCTAAGGTGAAGTGCTGGTAAAGTATTAAGCATAGAGTGTCATCTCTACCTTTGGTTGAAATAAGGGCAGCTTCACTCTGTTCGCTTGTGCCAAAGGTATTAGCAGCTCTCACATAGAAGAAATAATTCTCATTTGGTAGCAATGTAACCTTCAGCTGCTGATCTTTGATTCCAGAGACCGACCTAAAAGTAAAGTCATTAATATCTTGCAGTCTACATATATGTCAAGAGGTGATAATTATTCTAGCTTGCTGAAAATGACTATGTAATGCAATGCTAATTATTTTTACAATAAGTCAAAGCCTTTTCTAAATATGTATAAAAACACCAGGGGGTGATAACCAAGTCAGTATGTTTACCGTTCTATGCCCAAGGAAACCTCCATTTTATTTTTTGAAGCCTCCACTTCTCCCAACTGAATAAATTTCCCAAGTGGATTCACTACTAAAATATTTGTAGCATTTCTTACTGAATATTTGCAGATATAATCTCTAAGGACTGCTAAGAAATGCTGCTGCAAAATATTTCTGCGCCACTACGTTTGTGTTGGAGCTACTTAAAACTATGCCAAGCATTATCTAACCGCACTATAGCTGGGCAAAAAGTGAAAAAGGTACAAGTTGGACAAGCTTCAGAGGGTAACATTAGATAATGGCACACTAACAAGTCCTTTAAAGGGACAATCTACACAATAATTGTTATTGTTTAAATAGATAGATAACCCCTTTATTACCCATTCCCTAGTTTTGCATAACCAACACGGTTACATTAATATACTTTTTACCTCTGTGATTACCTTGTATCTAAGCCTCTGCAGACTGCCCCCTTTTCCTTATCTAAATTATTTTGACAGAATTGTATTTTAGCCAATCAGTGCTGACTCCTAGGTAACTCCACGGGCGGGACAATGTTATCTATATGTAGGGTGACCATACTGCCGCTTTAAAAAGGGACACATATGGAAAATACATATGTCAGGGTTCTTATACAAAACATTTATTTAAACAGCCCTGACATGTATTTTTCATATTTGTCCCTTTTTAAAGCGGCAAAATGGTCACCCTATCTATATGGCACATATAAACTAATGCCCTCTAGTGGTGAAAAACTGTCAAAATGCATTCAGATAAGATGGGAACTTCAAGGTCTAAGAAATTAGCATATGAGCCTACCTAGGTTTCGCTTTCAACAAAGAATACCAAGAGAACAAAGCAAAATTGGTTATAAAAGTAAATATGAAAGTTGTTTAAAATTACATGCTCTATCTGAATCATGAAAGTTAATTTTGGACTTGACTGTCCTATTAATACAGTTGTAGGCCAGGATTATGCGCAGAAGATTTCATCTACCACTCTTTTTGAGGCACAGACTATGGGGCTCCGTATGGAGCTTGATGCCCCTTCTTTCACAGGCTCACCACTGCTCAATAACTTGTCCGCCTGCTCTGAGGCCGCGGACAGAAATCAACCCAATCGAATACGATCGGGTTGATTGACACCCCCTGCTAGCGGTCGATTGGCCGTGAATTTGCAGGGGGCGATATTGCACCAGCAGTTCACAAGTATGCTGTCGGCATTTATTGATGTGCGGCGGACATGATACGCTACATCGTATCATGTCCGCTTGCACATTAAAAATATATACCCCTATGTGGTATGTTAGTGTGTGTTGGTATGTTTCCATGTATAAGTTAAACAACATTACTTTAATCTGGCATTACAGTTCACCTAATATCTCACCAAACTTTACCTGAGCCCTTCCCCTTCAGATGGGTACTGTCTGCACCATTCCAATGTAAATGACTCTGTGGATTTGGGGTGTTCGCTGTTCCATCGGATGATCGCAGTATTCCAGCATACTGTGCACTCCTCTGCTTTAATTACAGGAGTTGATGGGGCTGAAAAAAATAAAAAAAATGTTAATAGGGTTTGATAATGTTGATAATTTTGCATGTACAAGAGATAGTGATGTGTTCATAAGGTCATCAAGTGAATTGTATGGTGAATAAGGTGTGTATTGCTACACTTATTATGTTTGATTATAATATTAGTAATACGATTTTTATGTTTACATCTTATACTAGATACCATTACAAAAGATTTATAACATAATGGTTAAAGGGACACTAAACCCAAAAAAATTCTTTTGTGATTCAGGTAGAAAATACAATTTTAAACAACAGTCAAATTTACTTCTATTATCTAATTTGCTTCATTCTTTAGATATCCTTTGTTGAAGAAATAGCAATATATATAAGTTAGCCAATCACACAAGACATCTATGTGCAGCCTCCAATCAGCAGCTACTGGGCCTTTCTAGATATGCTTTTCAGCATAGGATATAAAGCGAATGAAGCAAATTAGATAATAGAAGTAAATTAGAAAGTTGTTTAAAATTGCATGCTCTATCTAAATCATGAAAGAAAAAATTGGGTTCATGTCCCTTTAAGTTGCTTTGAATGTCTCAGAGTTGTCATACAAGATTCCTAGGTCATATATCATTACATTATATATCATTTTTAATGCGCATGTTTTATTTAATTAAATAGTCTGTCTGCAAAGGTGATTGGTAAAAAATAAAAATGAATATCCCTAAAACATTAATAAATACTGATATTTTTATAATGTTCCCTACATGAGCAAACACATATATTATTGTTGTAAAATCACATTACAAGTGAGAAAATTACCACAAATATAATGTGAGATTCCAAAAGTTTCTGGTGCATGTTGACGTTTATCTTCTCTTGTTTTTAAGTTTGATATTGCGTTGTAGAACCCATTTTGCAGCACATGTTGATGATATGTTAAAGGGACATGAAACTCAGATTTTGTCTTTCATGATTCAGATAGAGAATCCAATTTTAAACAACTTTCCAATTTATTTCTATTATCTAATTTGTTTTGTTCTCTTGGTATCCTTTGTTGAAAAGCATACCTAGGTAGGCTCAGGAGTTGCTGATTGATGGCTGCACATACATACCTCATGTTATTGACTCACCCATGTACATTGCTCTTTCTTCAACAAAGGATACCAAGAAAATGAAGCAAATTATATAATAGAAGTACATTGGAAAGCTATTTAAAATTATATTCTCTCTGTTTCTTGTCCCTTTAATGTACAAGTTTTTGGGTTAAAGGGACATTACAGTCAAAATTTAAATGCACATAGATTTATTACATTTTTGAATAGAAACATATTTGAAATATAAATGTATTGGCAAAAATGCTTCTAGTAAAGGTTATCACTGTTTTAGTGTTAACAATTTTCCCTGCATGTGCACGTGAAGCATAGCTAGATATTGTCACTGCACCCACTTTTAAATAATGCAGCTGCTCAGATAATCAGTGGTACTTGTATCATGTCAGCAATTAACAAATTGAGTCATTACCAGATGGTACAAACACCTTAGGCTCTCTGAGCAACTGCTATGTTTAAAATGCTGGTGCATGGTGCATACTTAAATACTCTTTTGAAACAGCTGCTCTTTTCTTAGAAGCATTTTTGCTAATGCATGTATATTACAAAAATGTTTCTGTTCAATACCCAAATGCACCCATGTGGTTTCCAATTTTGACTGGAATATCCCTTTAAACCCACATCCACTCGACTTACTAGTCCTCAGATTTGTTCTAGCCTGGGTCAGATTAAAGGTACAGTCACAAATGTTATCTTACATGGGAGAAATATACAGTTATTTTTGATGGAATGTTATAAATTGTTTAACTCAAAACTAGATGTTCAGCAGGTATTTCAGATTTAAGATTAAGAAAAACATAGGTTTGTGTATCAAATTGTAAATAGCAGACATTTTGTATTTATAAAAATATAAAAATTAAAAGAGTTAGCGGGGAGTGTCCGGGCTATGGCCCAAGATGGCGACTATTCTGGGAGCTCAGGAATAAAGATATACATTCCGCCGTGTATCTCACATTAGGGAAGCCATCCAGCAAGATATTTTATTGTAGATGAAAGCTGAGAGTGTGCTGGACATGAAAATATAATTATCTATAGTATCCTGAACTTTCCGGACCGGACCGTTGCAGGCTTTGGCAGCCCAGTGTGGGATAGCCTCCAACACCCCCCCCCCCCCCCCCGGGGAACCGGGGTCTCGAGTGAATATAGACACGCTTCACTCCCTTTATTCTATCATTATGGAGGAGCTCCTTACTTTCATACAGGCTTTGCTAGAGGATCAGGAGAGGAGGATTGGCGAGAGGATAGATCGCATCATACTAGCGCCTGCTGCGCAACATGGCGACAACTGGAGGAATACAGTTTTTGAGGCAGAAGTATGGTGTTCAGACTTGGTGAAGCCAGAAACGGAAGGGAAGAATATGGAGACACGCCAAGTATGGGTACGAGATGCCTCCCCTAACCTAGATTTAGATGAGTGTGCGGCGACCTGCCCTATGCCCGTGATTATGGAGCAATCTCCAACCTTCGAGGCTGAGCAACCGGCTCTTGTGTGCCATACTGAGACCGCTCAGGGTGAAATTGCTGAGTACAGCGAGGCGGTTTTGCAAACGCCTACGCATCCCTTAGATGCTCACTATCTTGAGACAGCAGGAGGTGACTCGATCCCAGTGTCGGTTCAGGTTGGTCGAACACCAGATAATTCCTTGGGACCTGAGGCCCTCTATCAGCTAGCGGTTCTGAGAACTGGGGTCGGGTAAGAAACCTGAACATTTTGACTGTGGCCCAGCGGCAGTTTCCAGGCTCTCCAGACTCTGTAGATGGGGTTGTTAAAGCTGGAGCAACATTGCAGCAATAGCCCTATATGACCTGCTGATCTGTAGCGGGGCTGTAATGTACCCTACTGTTACATGTTATAACCGCATAATTTAACGATAAACTTGCTGTGTGACTTATGGAAGGGGTTGGTGGGTGTACCTGGTTCTATTTCATCTGAACACTTAGAAATGTGCTGCCGGACGAGATCCTCACATGCCAACTAGCGTCCAGCTCTCCATAGTTTTAGGCTGCTTTACAAAGCGGGAGGTTATTGTATATATTAATGCCACAGTTTCATTAAATTTAATTAGCAGTCCATAGAACAGCTCACATGTTGGGGTATTTCTCATAAATGTAAGATTTGTACTTTGATATGCTGATGTGCAGGTGACTGCCTAAGCCCTTCCTGTTTTACTTAGACATGCCATTCTTCCTGTACTGTGCAAACTTGATGTCAACTGTTGTTGTAAACCTCAATAAAAATTATTTGAAGAAAAAAAAAAAAAAGAGTTAGCAAAATAACCATTTTAAATGTATTTAACAGTGTCATTTTGAGTATGTTTTGCAGCCCAGGGATATAACCTTTGAGAAACCCCACTGAGCATGTGTCATAGGTTATGGTCTACTTACACGCTCTCTCTGGGAGCTAGCATTGTGCATCATTATTAATAATGGCCTGGCTGTGGCTTCTGCAATATGACTCTGGGTACTCGCATCATTCACAAAATGATGATTCACACTTTTAGCCCTATTTAAGGAGCTGTTGTGTCTCTTTAAATTGTCATTTATGCTGTTTATTAGTTTGTTACCTGAATGCTAAACTGACTGCTTTAGACTTGGCTTGTTTGAACTAAACTCCCATGTATGACTTCCGGCCTGACTGACAACTCTTATAAATGTGTCTGCTTGGTACACTATACACTTTCTTACCTCAAACTCCCACATTACAAAAGCTAATATGACATTACATTTCACAAATAGACACGTTTTGTTTTGTATATTGTTGTCTTTTTCTCTGACACAATTTTACCAAAACAGCAAGGAATAATGCGACCAATTAGAGGCCGTGTTGCCCAGGCCATCAATATGAATGGGCACACACTCACAGGTGCTTGTCAGAATCTTTTGTGATTCAGATAGAAAATACGATTTTTTAAAAAGTTTCCAATTTACTTCCAATTTACTACGTGACAGGAAATAGTGCTGCCATCTAGTGTTCAGGCAAATGTATAACATTGTTGCAGAACTGCTGCCATATTGTGCTACAGACTCGTGCACACTCCTGAACATAGCTTCCTGCTTTTCAACAAAAGATAACAAAAAACAAAGAAAATTTGATAGTAAAAGTACATTTGAAAGTTGTTTAAAATTGTATGATCTAGCTGAATTCTGAAAGAAATTTTTTGGATTTTATTTCCTTTAAAGCTTTGTTTTTTCTATCTTTATTTCATTGTTGTAATGATCACCTGAGAATGTGCTACCTCATATATCTTCCACATTACCTGCCAATAGATGACATGCATTAACTGCCTATAGATTACATGCATTAGCTGCCTATAGATGACATGCATTACCTGCCTATAGATTACATGCATTAGCTGCCTATAGATTTCATGCATTAGCTGCCTATAGATGACATGCATTACCTGCCTATAGATTACATGCATTAGCTGCCTATAGATTACATGCATTAGCTGCCTATAGATGACATGCATTACCTGCCTATAGATTACATGCATTAGCTGCCTATAGATTACATGCATTAACTGCCTATAGATGACATGCATTACCTGCCTATAGATTACATGCATTAGCTGCCTATAGATTACATGCATTACCTGCCTATAGATTACATGCATTAGCTGCCTATAGATTACATGCATTAGCTGCCTATAGATTACATGCATTAGCTGCCTATAGATTACATGCATTAACTGCCTATAGATGACATGCATTACCTGCCTATAGATTACATGCATTAGCTGCCTATAGATTACATGCATTAACTGCCTATAGATTACATGCATTACCTGCCTATAGATTACATGCATTAGCTGCCTATAGATTACATGCATTACCTGCCTATAGATTACATGCATTAGCTGCCTATAGATTACATGCATTAGCTGCCTATAGATTACATGCATTAGCTGCCTATAGATGACATGCATTAGCTGCCTATAGATGACATGCATTAGCTGCCTATAGATGACATGCATTAGCTGCCTATAGATTACATGCATTAACTGCCTATAGATGACATGCATTAGCTGCCTATAGATTACATGCATTAGCTGCCTATAGATGACATGCATTAGCTGCCTATAGATGACATGCATTAGCTGCCTATAGATGACATGCATTAGCTGCCTATAGATGACATGCATTAGCTGCCTATAGATTACATGCATTAGCTGCCTATAGATGACATGCATTAGCTGCCTATAGATGACATGCATTAGCTGCCTATAGATGACATGCATTAGCTGCCTATAGATGACATGCATTAGCTGCCTATAGATTACATGCATTAGCTGCCTATAGATGACATGCATTAGCTGCCTATAGATGACATGCATTACCTGCCTATAGATTACATGCATTAGCTGCCTATAGATTACATGCATTAGCTGCCTATAGATGACATGCATTAGCTGCCTATAGATGACATGCATTAGCTGCCTATAGATTACATGCATTAGCTGCCTATAGATTACATGCATTAGCTGCCTATAGATGACATGCATTAGCTGCCTATAGATGACATGCATTAGCTGCCTATAGATTACATGCATTACCTGCCTATAGATTACATGCATTAGCTGCCTATAGATGACATGCATTAGCTGCCTATAGATGACATGCATTAGCTGCCTATAGATGACATGCATTAGCTGCCTATAGATGACATGCATTAGCTGCCTATAGATGACATGCATTACCTGCCTATAGATTACATGCATTAGCTGCCTATAGATGACATGCATTAGCTGCCTATAGATGACATGCATTACCTGCCTATAGATTACATGCATTAGCTGCCTATAGATTACATGCATTAGCTGCCTATAGATTACATGCATTAGCTGCCTATAGATTACATGCATTAGCTGCCTATAGATGACATGCATTAGCTGCCTATAGATGACATGCATTAGCTGCCTATAGATTACATGCATTAGCTGCCTATATATAACATGCATTAACTGCCTATAGATTACATGCATTAGCTGCCTATAGATTACATGCATTAGCTGCCTATAGATTACATGCATTAGCTGCCTATAGATGACATGCATTAGCTGCCTATAGATTACATGCATTACCTGCCTATAGATGACATGCATTAGCTGCCTATATATGACATGCATTAGCTGCCTATAGATTACATGCATTAGCTGCCTATAGATTACATGCATTAGCTGCCTATAGATTACATGCATTAGCTGCCTATAGATTACATGCATTAGCTGCCTATAGATTACATGCATTAGCTGCCTGTAGATGACATGCATTAGCTGCCTATAGATGACATGCATTAGCTGCCTATAGATGACATGCATTAGCTGCCTATAGATGACATGCATTAGCTGCCTATAGATTACATGCATTAGCTGCCTATAGATTACATGCATTAGCTGCATATAGATGACATGCATTACCTGCCTATAGATGACATGCATTAGCTGCCTATAGATGACATGCATTAGCTGCCTATAGATTACATGCATTAGCTGCATATAGATTACATGCATTACCTGCCTATAGATTACATGCATTAGCTGCCTATAGATGACATGCATTAGCTGCCTATAGATGACATGCATTAACTGCCTATAGATGACATGCATTACCTGCCTATAGATGACATGCATTACCTGCCTATAGATTACATGCATTAGCTGCCTATAGATTACATGCATTAGCTGCCTATAGATGACATGCATTAGCTGCCTATAGATGACATGCATTAGCTGCCTATAGATGACATGCATTAGCTGCCTATAGATGACATGTATTAGCTGCCTATAGATTACACGCATTAGCTGCATATAGATTACACGCATTAGTTGCCTATAGATTACACACATTATCTGCCTATAGATTACATGCATTAGCTGCCTATAGATTACATGCATTAGCTGCCTATAGATTACATGCATTAGCTGCCTATAGATTACATGCATTAGCTGCCTATAGATGACATGCATTAGCTGCCTATAGATTACATGCATTAGCTGCCTATAGATTACAAGCATTAGCTGCCTATAGATTACACACATTAGCTGCCTATAGATTACATGCATTAGCTGCCTATAGATTACACGCATTAGCTGCCTATAGATTACATGCATTAGCTGCCTATAGATTACATGCATTAGCTGCATATGATTATCTTGTCAGATAGACTGACTGTTTAAAAAAACACTTAAAACAATAGGGAGCATCCTGCAGCAACCTCATCAATTACCGTATTGTCAGAAGATGCTACATTACATTTATTCTTCACCTCTTTGGGAACCCATACATATGTAGCGATAATTCACTGCAGTATGCCATCAGCGCTAACAGATGCAATACACAAAATAATGTGTCCTTTTGTAAATGTTACCAAAAAAAATTGTATACTCTTTAAGAATGAGTTCTGGCTAATAACTACTTTATAATATTTAGGATTCATATGCTGCACACGATATTGGAATTTGGAACTTTAATATAACCTTAAATTCCTAACTAGGTAGATCATTTACTGAGGATTTTTTTTTTTTTTTTAAAAAGCATCTTCTAGTCCTCTTTCCAGACCTATTGCACTACATCACAACCTTCACCTTCCATCCACGCCTCATAATAAAAAAGTATATTTTCCACCTCCCCACAACAAAGCATCTCAGGACTCCTATATTGTCTTCAGGACTCCTATCCTTCTGAGTAAGAGACCTTTAGTTCTGCTTCAATGAGTGCCTTTATTCTATCCAGGAACATGTTAACCTGCCCCGGAGCCTACACTTTGAGAGTGTCAGACTGTGGTCTCTTCTTCAGTCATGGGGTTACCTAAATCTACTCCTAGATCTCTCAAGGTGTAGGGAGTTGAGTTGGAGGGCGGGGGCACAGCTTTACAAAACCTTTACTGTTCTCTACAAATGTTTACTTGATTGCCCATCTTTCCAAAAAACTAAATACGTAAATGGAACTGGGATCTGGAAATAGAAATTAATCCGATGGATTGGGACTGCAGTCTACGTTTTTCCAGATCGGAAATTCTTATTGTGTGGTAGAAATGTACCCCAAAGTCTTGGGTACCATTAAAACTTTACCGTGTATTTCAGAAGTAGATGGATGTGTGTTGGAGAGGTTGTGGTAGCATAGGCTCAGCAGTTCACATCTGGTGGTCTTGGCCAAAAATTTGTACTGCCTTTTTTCCTGTTGTATTGTTGGCCCCTGCAGTGGGACTCTTCCACCACAATATTAATGAGAAATTAGCAACTTATATAGATAATCAAGTACATAAGATGCATGGAGGACCGGGTCTTTTTGGCCCATAATAAGGCGGGTCTCTACGCAGAAATTAGGGATTTGTGGGGAGCAGCTTTAAGGATTATGTTATTTTTTGAATTTTTTGCTTGGGGGCTGGTTCTTTATAATGGGTATGTGTGGAGTAAAACTGGTTTGAATGGGAGGTCGAGGAATGTGGGCAGGTTTCCCTTTTTTTTTTTTCTTTTTTTCTTTTTTCTTAGACACATGGCCAGAATTATTTATTTTATACCCCTTTTAAAGTTATTTGTTATCCTTAACCCTTGCTTCTGCTAACCCCTGCAGTTGCTGGAGAAATCTGACCTAATTTGTGGCTTTTATGTAAGATAAGATTGTCATATGTTGTTCTCCTTTTGATTCATTTTTTCCCCCTTAAAATCTGAGGTCATTTTTCTTTCTGTTACCTCATGTCATGCTGCAGGTGTTTGTTAACATCAGTCTATTGTATTTTCCTTGCTCATGAATTGTTTATGAACTATTCAAACCTTGACAGCTTATAGCCCTGAGTTTGGTTTGGACTTCACTACTGAAATGCACTGTGGGGCTCTTGCTTGTTAGTGTAAAGACATTGCTATTGATGCAACCATCTATTCTTTGTCATTTTTTCTTTGTCAATTTGTGCCTTAACCTCTTTATAAATTAACAATAAAAAAACAGGATTTCAAGTTGTAATGAAGCTTTTTTTAGATACTAGAACTGAGAACAAAATATATTGGGGGATATTTATCAAATCGTCAACTATGTTGCATTCGCGGGCGTCAATACGCTAGCCAAACATTGTGGACATGGATCTGAATAGGATCTCCTTATTTATGAAAAAAGCTGTCAAAAACACGCGCGTCAAGAACGGTGCGAAGAGCATCAGACTGTTGTTAACTAGCAGTCATCGATCTTGCGTCTATTCAGGGTTTTCCCAACTTTATTTATACCATTTCATTACTGTCCACGAACAAGCACATTTCTCTTTAGCACATTATTGTATACTAGTCCTAAAGCCCGTTTACATGGGCCATTTTTTGCAGTACAGCGGTCCCACCCCTTGCTCTCTCTCCCTCCCCTCTCTTTTGCTCTCTCTCTCCCCCTCTCTTCTGTGCTCTCTCCCCAACTCTTTTGCGCTCTCTCTCGCTCCACCTCTCTTTTGCTCTCTCTCCCCTCTCTTTTGCTCTCTCTACCCTTTCTTTTGCCCTTTCCCCTCTCTTTTGCTCCTTCTCTCCACCCTCTCTTTTGCTTTCTCTCCCCCCTCCCTCTATTTTGCTTTCTCTCCCCCCTCCCTCTATTTTGCTTTCTCTCCCCCCTCTCTTTTGCTCTCTCTCCCCCTCTCTTTTGCACTCTCTCTCCCCCCTCTCTTTTACGCTCTCTCTGCTCCCTCTCTTTTGCGCTCTCTCCCCCTCTCTTTTAAGGGTTACATCGCGCAAAGGGACTTTCAAGTGTCTTTTATCAAACTGAAGGAAACGGCATACTCAGGGGTCTTCTTTATGAATTAATGTGATGCAGGCTAGTGCCAGCAGTAATCCTGCAAGTTCTGAATGCCTCATGTATGCAAAAACACCAGCACAGTATGAAGCTTTTTTAAAGTGACACTAAAAACAATGCCCAAATATCTGGTGCTGTTACAAAAATGCAACAGTCATTGAAATAAATTGATATATTTATTTTGTGCAGATATTAGTATACATATATATGAAGGGAGCAACTGTAAACACACCCTTTGAAAACCATCTTGAATAATGTTTATGATATCTCTTTTGTTGTTGCCAGTTAGGTACAGATATAAATTAGCTCCTTCACTGATCAGCAATCACAGTGTAGATTGTTATATCTAAGGGCTCTGAATCCTGCAGAAATCGCTCCACCTATTTTATGGAACTGGATAAAACTAAATTTCAAATTGCAGGAAAAATGTGCAAAATAAATTACAGTACATAGGGTTGCCAGGTGTCCGTTATTTGACCGGACAGTCCGGTATTTTAGGCTTTTGCCCAGTAAAATGTGTTAAAGAAAACCGGACACAGGCAAGGCAGCTGTTAAGATGATTTAAGTGTTTTAATATTTTTAATGGTCCGGCCCGCATTCGGATGTAGCCAACCTACACTCAGCGTGTTCCAATTTCTCCACCCACAACCTGCATGACCCAGCCCGTGTTCCACTTCCTCCACCTACAACAGGCATGGGGCATCTCTACTAGCCTGCTACTCAGCTGGAGCAGGACCCCGGACTACAAGCATCCCGTGCTAGAGTCAGACAGTGAGTGACACTGATTTATCACCTAAACTGTACAAATTACAATTTAAACAATGAGGTATGTCTCTCTCTTCCTTTACATAAGTGTTATATTTATCACCCCCCAAAAATAAAAAAATTATATATATATATATATATATATATATATATACACATACACACTTTGTATATCTTTATTTAAATCTGTCTCAAAATATATATATATATATATATATATATATATATATATATATATATATACATACACACACACACACACACACACACACTACACAATATTATTATATTATACATTTAATAATTCTTATATATTGTCTGTGTGTTTGTGTATGTATATATATATATATATATATATATATATATATATATATATATATATGTGTGTGTATATATATATATATATATATATATGTGTCGATAGTAGAATGCACTCCCGTGACGTTCCCGTATGTTGTGCATAAATTTCCGGTGGTGGTAAGTGCAATTGTTAATACTTTGCCTGTCTGATGACCAGCTTTTGAAGCTCGAAAACGTTCACATTAAGGTGGGATTTGAACCAAGCCCTTTGGAGTGCGCTCTTCATTTTGGATTATATTTGCACTTTCTGCAGCACCCAAGGCTCTAATTGATCGGTCCGGAGTGCATTCTGCTATCGACATATTCATTATTTTCTCTGCACCCGACATCTAACTATTCACATTTCACATATCTGGACTACCTTGATCTTTTTTTCCATTGTGATATGCCAACAACGGAGGAAATATCCTTAGCTACAGGATCAGAGATCAGATTGGACACTGGATAGACAATTCCGGAAGTGTCTTTCAATTTACGCAAGCTGATGCAGACCTGATCCGCTTTGACAGATTAGTCACACGGCCGACCATTGATAAACCGGCATTTGTATATACACATCTCTTAAAATTGAAACAGAAGGAAAAGGATTTAACCCTTCATGGGACCTACCTCTCCGAATACCACCGGAGGGGATATATCCCACGGGGTTCCGAATAAAAAATGTACCGACAATAGGGAGAAACAACCCAGCATTTTGTAATCGCTGGTGCAGCATAGAAAATAACATAATTTATGTAAGAACTTACCTGATAAATTCATTTCTTTCATATTAGCAAGAGTCCATGAGCTAGTGACGTATGGGATATACATTCCTACCAGGAGGGGCAAAGTTTCCCAAACCTCAAAATGCCTATAAATACACCCCTCACCACACCCACAAATCAGTTTAACGAATAGCCAAGAAGTGGGGTGATAAGAAAAAAGTGCGAAAGCATAAAAAACAAGGAATTGGAATAATTGTGCTTTATACAAAAAAATCATAACCACCACAAAAAAAGGATGGGCCTCATGGACTCTTGCTAATATGAAAGAAATGAATTTATCAGGTAAGTTCTTACATAAATTATGTTTTCTTTCATGTAATTAGCAAGAGTCCATGAGCTAGTGACGTATGGGATAATGACTACCCAAGATGTGGATCTTCCACGCAAGAGTCACTAGAGAGGGAGGGATAAAATAAAGACAGCCAATTCCGCTGAAAAAATAATCCACACCCAAAATAAAGTTTAAATCTTATAATGAAGAAAACTGAAATTATAAGCAGAAGAATCAAACTGAAACAGCTGCCTGAAGTATTTTTTCTACCAAAAACTGCTTCAGAAGAAGAATACACATCAAAATGGTAGAATTTAGTAAAAATATGCAAAGAAGACCAAGTTGCCGCTTTGCAAATCTGAACAATCAAAGCTTCATTCCTAAACGCCCAGGAAGTAGAAACTGACCTAGTAGAATGAGCTGTAATCCTTTGAGGCGGAGATTTACCCGACTCGACATAAGCATGATGAATTAAAGATTTCAACCAAGATGCCAAAGAAATGGCAGAGGCCTTCTGACCTTTCCTAAAACCGGAAAAGATAACAAATAGACTAGAAGTCTTTCGGAAATTCTTAGTAGCTTCAACATAATATTTCAAAGCTCTAACAACATCCAAAGAATGCAATGATCTCTCCTTAGAATTCTTAGGATTAGGACATAATGAAGGAACCACAATTTCTCTACTAATGTTGTTAGAATTCACAACCTTAGGAAAATTTTTTAAAAAGAAGCTTGCAACACCGCCTCATCCTGATGAAAAATCAGAAAAGGAGACTCACAAGAAAAGAGCAGATAATTCAGAAACTCTTCTAGCAGAAGAGATGGCCAAAAGAAACAAAACTTTCCAAGAAAGTAATTTAATGTCCAGTGAATGCATAGGTTCAAACGGAGGAGTTTGAAGAGCCCCCAGAACCAAATTCAAACTCCAAGGAGGAGAAAATTGACTTAATAACAGATTTTATACGAACCAAAGCTTGTATAAAACAATGAATATCAGGAATAATAGCAATCCTTCCGTGAAAAAGAACAGAAAGAGCAGAGATTTGTCCTTTCAAGGAACTTGCAGACAAACCTTTATCCAAACCATCCTGAAGAAACTGTAAAATTCTCGGAATTCTAAAAGAATGCCAGGAAAAATGATGAGAAAGACACCAAGAAATGTAAGTCTTCCAGACTCGATAATATATCATCCTAGATACAGATCTACGAGCCTGTAACATAGTATTAATCACAGAGTCAGAGAAACCTCTTTGACTAAGAATCAAGCGTTCAATCTCCATACCTTTAAATTTAAGGATTTGAGATCCTGATGGTAAAAAAGGACCTTATGACAGAAGGTCTGGTCTTAACGGAAGAGTCCACGGATGACAAGAAGCCATGCGGACAAGATCCGCATACCAAAACCTGTGAGGCCATGCTGGAGCCACCAGCAGAAAAAACGAACATTCCTTCAGAATCTTGGAGATTACTCTTGGAAGAAGAACTAGAGGCGGAAAGATATAGGCAGGATGATACTTCCAAGGAAGTGACAATGCATCCACTGCTTCCGCCTGAGGATCCCTGGATCTGGACAGATACCTGGGAAGTTTCTTGTGTAGATGAGAAACCATCAGATCTATTTCTGGAAGTCCCCACATTTGAACAATCTGAAGAAACACCTCTGTGTGAAGAGACCACTCGCCCGGATGTAACGCTTGGTGACTGAGATAATCCGCTTCCCAATTGTCTATACCTGGGATATGAACCGCAGAGATTAGACAGGAGCTGGACTCCGCCCATACCAGAATTCGAGATACTTCTTTCATAGCCAGAGGACTGTGAGTCCCTTCTTGATGATTGATATATGCCACAGTTGTGATATTGTCTGTCTGAAAACAAATAAACTATTCTCTCTTTAGAAGAGGCCATAACTGAAGAGCTCTGAAAAAAATATTGATTGGAAATCTCACCTCCTGAGATTTCCCAAACCCCTTGTGCTGTCAGAAACCCCCATACAGCTCCCCAACCTGTCAGACTTGCATCTGTTGAGATCACAGTCCAGGTTGGAAGAAAAAAAGAAGCCCCCTGAACTAAACGATGGTGGTCTGTACCACGTCAGAGGGTGTCGAACAATCGGTTTTAAAGATATTAAATGATCTTTGTATAATCCCGGCACCACCGGTTCAGCATACAGAGCTGAAGAGGTCGCATGTGAAAATGAGCAAAGGGGAACACGTCCAATGCAGCAGTCATAAGAACCTAGAATTTCCATGCATAAGGCTACCAAAGGGAATGACTGAGACTGAAGGTTTCGATAAGCTGAAACCAATTTCAGACGTCTCTAATCCAACAGAAACAGAGACATGGACACTGAATCTATCCGGAAATCTAAAAAAGGTTACTCTTGTCTGAGGAATCAACAAACTTTTTGGTTAATTGATCCTCCAACCATGTTCTTGAAGAAACAACACTCATAAAAAGCTGGAAAGGATCTTTCCATTGAAAATGAGCAAAGGGAATTGAATCCAATGCTGTTAAAACTTCTATGCATATATAGCAACTGAAGGAAATAATAGAGACTAAAGGTACCGACAGACGGAACCCAAATCAAATTGTCCCTTGTCTGATAGAGACAAAGATAGTGACATAAACCATCTGGAAACCTAAAAAAGGTGACCCTTGCGTGAGGAATCAAGAGCTTTTGAAAAAAAGATCCTCTAACTATGTCCTGAAGAGCAAGTGAAACATATGAGATTCCGCATCCACAGGAAATAATCTGAATGAAAACAGAAAAATGAAGAATATGCATTTATTGTATCTAATGAAAACAAATAATGCTATCAATGACCATAAAAAAGGCAGAATAGTTTGAATAAAACTCCAAAACCCAGTTCCTAGAAAAAGAACTGGAAGAAATACCCCAGAAGATTCCAGGTCTGAGCAGCGCTTGAGCCATGCTTCAACAGTATCCAGAATATATAGGACAGAAACACACTGAAAGAAAGTGTTAGCCTTACTGGAATAAAATCAAAGAAATTTGGACAGAATAGAACCAAATAAATTTCAAAGAAGTCTTAACCTGCCCCTTACCAGCCAAGCTGGAATACGGCACGTACATCGCAATATTAGGGAGCTGATTTCGAACCCCAATTATAAACATGTTACTTGGGAAAGAACTCAGGAATTCGTTCCTTAATAAGAACAACCAAACTAATATAAGCTTAAAGTTTAGTCTTAGAACTCAATCTTGAAGCCCATAGTAACAGTTAAGAATTGAATCCAATTATAATTGATTATCTTAGAACAAAAGAAATATGGATTTTCTTTTTGTTTTTCTGTTCTTTGTTTTTTTTTTTTTTTTTTTAAAAACACAAAATTCTTCTAGCTAAAATAGCTAAAGACATAGATTAACCCTCATTTGCGAATATAGTCAATAAAATGAAGACACAAATGAAGTCATTAGCATGATAGTCCAGTTTAAAGGACCAGTCAAAACAGAGGACTTGCAAAATGCAAAACAACAAGACAAATGCAACAGCACCTAGTCTAGTAAATGTTGTCCCTTTAACAATGCTAAAATAAATCATAATCTGATACTTAGAAAAGTACCTGAAACTAAATAATTTTCCATAAATAAGATATAACTATATAAAGGAAAATAAATACTATTTTGCTATAACAACAATAGCATAATTAGTAGGAGTAGAGATAGCTCCAATAAATTGGAGAACCCTCCAAATTAAATTTAACTGCTGACAAAGAATATAGTTTAAAAATAAAAGAAAATTCTCAGCCTAGTCCATTCCCTAGTATGGGGAATTGGAAGGAAAACCTCTGAAATCACAGAAGAATAAAAAGGCAGAAATAGTGTCAGCTAGTTTTAAAGAACTAGTTATCTTAATATCCAAAATAATCAACACCTCTTCAACAAAGAACAAATGTACTTTAATAATAAAAAATTTATATAAAAAAGTAGATTTGTTAGTGTCAATATCTGATGAAGAGAATTTCTGAAAGAGAAAAAAACATTATCAGAGAAGGATAAATTAGTATGTTGTTGGTCATTTGAAACTTCAATAATTAAAAAAGAAGTGAAAAAGACCTAAAAATTGTATCAGAAGGCACGAAGTCAGACAAAGCCTTAATTAGAAAAAATATTTCTTATAAATCTTCTAAACATTTCTTGTACTTAAGAATGGAAATGTATAAAGCATAAATACTAATGGAATCTGCATGTAAAAGTATATCATAATAACTTAATACAAACCATAGCTAAAGATAAACATTTATAACATTTAAAATAAATGAACTTAGCTTTGGTAGAACTGAAACTCAGTTAAGCATTTTTCCAGAAGTGGCTTCTGACTCAGGGACAAACGGAGACATCTTGCAATATGTAATAGAAAAAACAACATATAAAGCAAAATTGATCAAATTCCTTAAATGACAGTTTCAGGAATGGGGAAAAAAATGCCAGTGAACAAGCTTCTAGCAACCAGAAGCAATAAATAATGAGACTTAAATAATGTGGAGACAATAGTGACGCCCATATTTTTTAGCGCCAAAAAAGACGCCCACATTATTTGGCGCCTAAATGCTTTTGGCGCCAAAAATGACGCCACATCCGGAACGCCGACACTTTTGGCGCAAAAAAACGTCAAAAAAAAGTCAGCGCCAAGAATGACGCAATAAAAATGAAGCATTTTCAGCCCCCGCGAGCCTAATAGCCCACAGGGAAAAAGTCAAATTTTAAGGTAAGAAAAAAATTGATTAATCCATATGCATTATCCCAAATATGAAACTGACTGTCTGAAATAAGGAACGTTGAACATCCTGAGTCAAGGCAAATAAATGTTTGAACACATATATTTAGAACTTTATATAAAAGTGCCCAACCATAGCTTAGAGTGTCACAGAAAATAAGACTTACTTACCCCAGGACACTCATCTACAAGTAGTAGAAAGCCAAACCAGTACTGAAACGAGAATCAGTAGAGGTAATGGTATATATAAGAGTATATCATCGATCTGAAAAGGGAGGTAAGAGATGAATCTCTATGACCGATAACAGAGAACCTATGAAATAGACCCCGTAGAAGGAGATCATTGAATTCAAATAGGCAATACTCTCCTCACATCCCTCTGACATTCACTGCACGCTGAGAGGAAAACCGGGCTCCAACCTGCTGCGGAGCGCATATCAACGTAGAATCTAGCACAAACTTACTTCACCACCTCCATAGGAGGCAAAGTTTGTAAAACTGATTTGTGGGTGTGGTGAGGGGTGTATTTATAGGCATTTTGAGGTTTGGGAAACTTTGCCCCTCCTGGTAGGAATGTATATCCCATACGTCACTAGCTCATGGACTCTTGCTAATTACATGAAAGAAAAATGCTCCCTTCATCTGCTCCTTTTGGTTATACAGGAGTTATCAAGATTATTAGCCCTGATCAAAGCAGAGATTTCAGTGTATGAAACTTCCAATCTCATCCGCTTACAAACAGATACCAGCGAGGATTGGCTTAAAAAATTACAAGATAAAATAGACCAGTATAAATCCGATCTAATAGATTTCAAGAATAAGAAACTGGAGGCGGTAATAGGGGACTACAGGGAAAAGCGAGTGTACCTGTGGCAGCTTTCTACTCAGGAAAGGCAAATGCTCCACTCATATCGCCAGAGACGCATACGCTACCAAAAACCAAGAGATCTGAAGACTGTAGAAAGTTCAGCATCGGGCTCAGGCTCTGACGGAGAGATAACGGGACTCTCTATCCCTAACACACAACAAAGCATAGGTGTGATCACACGTTCAAAAAACTCAGCAGGAAGAGGACAAGGACAAGGAGAGGTGGATACAAAGAAAAAACCACCACCCATGCCCTCAAAATGAAACAAGAGAACATTGTGGTTAATTTAAGTGATTATGCCCTGAATGACCTTGAGCTTAATATCCTCAACAAAGGTTTAACATTCATACCAACATGTAAAATGGATCCATTTGACTTGCTAATTGATGTTAAAAAATTCCAACGTCAGTTATCTTTGAAAGAAAAATTTGCGGATACCGATTCGGCACAAAAACAATTCGATAAAAGGACAACTTACACTCCCCAATTCACAAATGCAAGCATCAACACTTACTCAAGATTAATGCTTGAGGAGCTGAATGAGGCAACTAAACGATGTCAGTTTGATACCTTCAACAACTTCTCTAAGAAAGAATGGAATGCATTGAAGACACTGGCTGACAACAAGACCATTATAATCCGTGAAGCGGATAAAGGTGGTGCAATAGTCGTGATGAATTATCGTGACTACAGAGATGAGATTATAACCCAATTATCAGATGATGGGACCTATAGGAAGCTACAATATGACCCTACTACGATATACAAACAACGGATTGACCAATATATTACATTGGCACACGAACAAGGCTTCATCGACAAGGACACTAAAACGTTCCTGATTACCATCTTTCCACGTACTCCAGTACTTTACACCATACCAAAAATACATAAACAACTGCAATATCCACCAGGAAGACCGATAGTTTCGGCCATAGGCCTCTTTGCAACAGCCTCATGCAAAATACGTGGATTTCTTTTTACAACCTCTTGTACAGCATATGACCTCCTACCTAAAGGACTCAGCCACTTTGCTGAACATACTTGCACAGATGGGACCAATTGATGATAATGTGTTGCTAGTTACCCTAGATGTAACAAGCTTATACACAGTAATCCCACATTCAGAGGGTCTACGAGCAGTAGCTTTCTATTTATCACGGTATCCCTATATAGGCCCACGATTGGAGATCCTACTTCATCTACTTGAGATATGTCTTACTACTAACTATTTTCGATTTGAACAGTCATTCTATCTTCAACATACAGGGACGGCGATGGGGTCCAACGTGGCCTCATCGTACGCCAACATATACATGGCTTGGTTTGAAGAATTCGAAACAGAATTACTCAAGATTAGAACGATCAGATAATTTTTTTCATTATGACAAGGATCAAATTGACTTTCTGGACATCCGTTTATATAAGCAAGGTGACAGGTTACAGTCAACCCTATTTTGAAAAGAGACTGACAGGAACTCTTTATTACACATTACAAGCTGTCATCCACCAGCAACCAAGAGATCTTTGCCCAAATCGCAAATTGCTCATGGTGGCTAGAAACAATACCCAAGAGTGTTACAGGGACAAACAACACCAAGAAATGATTCAAAGATTCCAGATGAGGGAATACCCAAAGAAATTACTACAAGCCAGAAGTTCCGACCTGCTTGAGAAAACTGAAGGCACTATAGAAAACAAGGAGCCACGTATGACATTTCTCACCACTTACACTGGGGATAAAAATATATTTCCAGAGGTAATGAAAAAACACTGGGACATTCTCACAACTGATAAGTCCCTTCCACTAACATGGATACTACCACCACGGATTGGCTATCGACGATCCAGATCATTGAGAGATCTCCTTGTCAAAACGGATCCAATAGAATGTTATAAACATACAACCTGGTTGGACTTAAAAAAAAACCTGGTGTGTTCCGCTGCTTGGGTTGTGTCACCTGCAATGGACTCATTACGGGCTCATCTTTTACCCACCCACATAGGCGTCAGATGTACAAGCATAAACACCGCCTAACATGTACTACGACCTACATTGTGTATTTATTACACTGCATTTGTGGTCTATACTATGTGGGCAAGACCTCTGATGACCTTCGGACAAGAATGGTGAACCATCGCTCATCTATCCGAACAGCGTTAAAACAGGAGAGTTCTGAACAACCCGTGGCCCGGCACTTTGTTGAGCTCAAACACAAAGTCACAGACTTGAAGTATACCATTATAGACCATGTCCCTCCCATGCTTAGGGGAGGAGACCATAATAAATTGTTTTACAGAAAGAAGCCAGATGGACTTATAAAATGGAAACCATCATGCCGAAGGGACTCAATGATCATGCCCAAGGGACTCAATGTTCATTTGGATTGGCAGGTGTTTCTTTAATACCAATCCTCAAATAATGAGAGCCACTATTCATTTGGCGGTATATCTGTCATAATCTAGGAGCTGTTTGCTCTTCTAGTATGAACCTTACTTACTTGTGGAAATCTTTCCAGTATATATTATTTCTATTTCTCCTCTCTTTTATTATTATTTCTCAATTCTCCATTTTTATTTATTTTTATTTTTTATCCTTTTCTTTTACTTGTATCTTTGAATCAAAACCTCTGCATACATCATCTTTTATTAATTGCTCGTGTTAGGTATCATGTTGCTCACCTCAGGTAGATATGTTACAATATAAATTGATGATCTATTTGTCTCCCATAGTACCCACTAATACTGCACCAGTAGAAGGTTGGATTGCTCAATCTGATCGTCAGTGTACATCATTCGTAATCTGTTGACACATAGGCGAGCGAGTCATACCCTGCAGACTCACATTGTGTTCAGTTTCCTTGGCAACCAAGTTGTTGCCAGATATGTCTGACCCACTCGCTTATATGACAGCCTTACGTATCTGTTTCCTGTCTAACTACTCCCGTCCGATTTTGACAATTTCACACTGTTTTTAACAGCAACACACTAATGTTAGTTTGTAATAATTGGGTGATTGCCTTGTTTCATTTTGTATTTTGTATTGCACGCTGACACGGATGTACACACCCCTTGAGGGGTGTGTTTACTGTGTAGAACGTGACGTTCCCGTATGTTGTGCATAAATGTCCGGTGTGTTACTATATATAATATACGGGGGGTGTAAAAAAGTGTGTGTGTGTGTATATATATATATATATATATATATATATATATGTGTGTGAATATATATATATATATATATATACATACACACACTTTTTTACACCACCGTATATCTGTCTGGTATTTTTGTGGCAGACACCTGGCAACCCTAATAGTACATTACAACTTTTTCCTTTAGACAGTGAATAAACATATTATGTTGAAATGCATTTTAAATTGTATCCCTGTTGTGAAAAACAAGGCCATGCAAACCCAGTCTTTCTACTTATTTAAATTTTTTTTAATTCTGCAGTTCAAGGAAGACTACGTTTCAGTTTATTTTCATCTCTTCTGAAAAAAGAAACATGGACCTAGAAACTTTAAAGAGGCAGTGTACAGTGTACTGTAGAATTGGTTTCCCATTAATTGGTAGTAAAGTCAAAAATGAAACTTTCATGATTTAGAGCATGCAGTTTTAGATACTATGGGGCCGATTTATCATTGTGTGGGCGGACATGATCCACTGTAGCGGATCATGTCTGCCGCACATCAATAAATGGCGACAGCATACGCTGTCGCCATTTATCATTTCACAAGCATTTCTGGTGAAATGCTGTGCAATACCGCCCCCTGCACATATGCGGCCAATCGGTCGCTAGCTGGATATGATCGGGATGATTGTTGTCCGCCACCTTAGAGAGAGGTGACGGAAGAGTTAAGGAGGGGAACCTGAAATTATTGGCGGTAGATTGCAGCATCGGCTGCTTGATAAATCTACCCCAATTTATCTATTATCTAATATGCTTTGTTCTTTTGTTGAAAGCATACCTAAGTAGGCTCAGGTGCAGCAATGCACTACTGGAGCCAGTTGCTGATTGGTGCTTGAACATATATGCCTCTTGTCATTGACTCACCTGATATGTTTATCTAGCTCCCATCAAAGGACACCAAGGGAATTAAAGAAATATGATAGTAGAAGTACCCTGGAATGTTTAAAACTGTATGCTCTATTTGAATAACAAAATAAACATTTTGGGTTTCATGTCCTTTTAATGTTTTTCCAATGACTTGTTATGCCAGCTGCAGAATATACAATGTATGAAAAATAGCTCCTTTGGGCATAATTTTGTATATGCAATATCTGTTTCTATTAATTGAAACCACAACCCAATTAATGGGATGAGCTTGCAGGTAACGTAGGCCACAATAGATTATTTCTCTATATTTACACAAAATGCTCCTTATCACATTATACACAGTGAGACCAATAAATAGAGAGAACAATGAAAATTTAGCATTTTAGTACCTCTTTATCCCACCCACCACTGGGAGCATGATTTCTTTGGCACCTTCCTGTTTACATAGATTTGCTATAACCATATAAGTGGGAATATAATAGTCAAAAACATATATTTAAAATGACAACATTAATGTAAAGGAGCTATTTGTAAACAATTTAATACACTCCAGCAGCATAAATGGATCATTTGAGAGGGGAACAAAAACATCACAGTGCATTGACTCTTTAAAATGAGCTATACAACAAGGTGACAACAATGCTATAACCTGGGCCTAAAACTTTAAAGACTACATACTCTCGATTTTGGGATACCCCTTTTTCCTTTTATGTTTTGAATATCCCTTCAACATTTATAAATAACGTAGAGGTCATGGATGGAACAAGAACATTTCTTAATCCGAGAAAATCTTCCTTAACATCCGGCCAAAATGTCTGAGAGCTTAATAGACAGTTATGTGAAAATCCTAAATTCTAATTCATTGCCAGCAGCTATGGAAGCCAAACTGCCCGTTCAAAACAAAGCAAAATAATGTGTTTAAATTCTCAGAATATCAGGAATTTCTTAATAAACATGGGGAAAAACTATCCCATAAAACATAAATTCTACTTTGCATACAGGACATTAGATATACAATAGCATATTTTGCTATGAATCAAAATTTGTACATCTAGGCAAGACATGCTGTGTGTCAAAATAGTCACAGAGCAAAGGACCCTTCAAGGGCAAATAATGAGCCAGGCAAGAAATTTAATCTTGAATGAATGTTAAATGAACACACAGAGGTCAGAGACGTATTTTCAACAGCATATCAAGATTCAGACACATTAACAACCAGGGAACTGTCTGCTGTTATGTTAGCCTTCCTGGCTATATTAAATAGAAAATACAATCTGTAAAATACAAATTTAACTGATAAACAGATATTTTTTGTAACAATTACAATACAAATTTCTGTAATCTGGATGTGTGGTGACTAGGCATGTGCATTCAGAGCATTTGTGAGCATCTGAATGCGGAATAAGGCAGTTTAGCTCTTTTTGGAGTCGTATTGATTCTTGTGAAAGTGCAACATATTAAGATCTGCACAAATCCAGATCTCAGCGTGTTGGACTTTCACAAGAGTCATCAATCCGGCTATGAAAAGAGCCGAACACAGCGAGCGTTCGCTTTCTTTCACAAGATATAAACATTCAAGGAGTACCCGGTCTTTACCCTTGGCTCATAACAGTAGTGTGATAGAGACCAAGGTATTAATGTCCCAAAAGTTCTTGTTAAATACAAATGTGGTAATCCAGGACTGGAGTAAAAGGTAATTTTCTAGTGTCCTTATACAATCCCCGGAAACATACCTCCGCTTCTGCCTAAATGTGTAATGCACTGGAGAGCAGCAGTGTAATCCGGAACCGGTCAGGTGAGTAAACTTCCTCGGTGCTGCGTACGCCTTTCCCAAAGTGCTCGATAAGATGCCTGGACACATGCCGAAGATCTGTTCCAAACAAGTGATGAGACCCCTCTAGAGCAGGTCCGGTCTGAGGTTCCTGTAGTAGGCGTTCTGGTCACAGTGAGCGTGTTCCCGGTCGAATGACTTCCTGGTGCGTCACCAGCGAAGCTCAAAGATGATAGGCTATTGGAAGGAGGGAAGGGGAGTCTCCTCTCGTAGGGGGAAAAAGTTCCAGTAAGTGGTCCAGTGGACAAAAAACGGTATTACCAACTGTAGTAAGTGACAGTAATAGAGCAAAAAAAGTCACCCTGGATCCAAAGAATCTTTTAAAACAGTGATTTATTTGGCTATGCCAAGCCAAGTAAGGCTGAGGGTCACAGTCAGTGTTGCCTGACGCATTTCACACATGCGCTTCATCGGAGGCTCACGGATCCTCTGAATGCACATGCTTAGTGCTGGCACAAATATAAAGGGAAAAGCTGTGCTGCCTAAAGGGACAGTTTACTCAGGAAAGCAGCAGATAAAAGTTAATTGAATTTAAATCTGGTGCAGGAACACCCTTTAAAATGGGCTGAGCTGACTCTTTGATTTGTTGTAAACTGTGTAAACTGGTGGTAACTAAAACATCTCTATACAAATAGACTTTAATGGAGATACTTGTTACAACCAGTTTATAACAATGGAAAAGAGGCCCCTCACTTATATTTCCTTAATATAACTGTTAATTAAATGCCAGAAAAAATAGTAGCTCTGGCTATGAGATTTGCTAGATGAGCAAAACATATCAAAAGATTTGTTTGCTTTAAAAAAATAAATAAAACTTATAGGCCCAGAAGTGGATGGGTGCAGCAGGCTCGCTGCACGCTGTGTCACGTACCCATGATCAGAATGTCATATGCCCCGCTAAAGATAAAAGATGTAGGAAGTGTAACCAAATGGGCCATTTTGAAGTGGTGTGAAACTGAATCCATTAAGGAGATGCAGGTGGATAGTGACCAGGAGGGTCAAGAAGTGTCCTTTGTAGGGTCGGTTGTTGAACGGTCTGGTTCAGACAAAGATTGGTGGGTTACCCTTACTATAATGGGAGTCAAGGTTGCCTTCAAGATTGACACAGGAGCAGACATCACTGTTATGTCCCTTGCAGCATTTATAAAACTGCCTCAACAGCCTCAGCTGGCGAAAGTTACAACGAAAATTCATAGTCCTGGTGGCCGCATCGATTGTGCGGGAAAATTTCTTGCCAGCTGCAAGTACAAGCAGAGGAAATTCACTATGTGGGTACATGTGATTAGAGCCTGTGGTTTGGGCCTTGTCACCAGAGTAAATGAAATTTTCGAAGACATGTTTGGTGAATTGGGCCTACTGAATTGCAACCCAGTCCGAATATCCTTTAAAAGTGATGCATTCCTATACAGCATTACCACTCCTCATAGAATTCGTTCCCGCTCATGCCTCAAGTGGAGAAGGAACTTCTGCATATGAAGAATATGGGCGTTTTTGAAGAGGTTGTTGAAGCAACTGACTGGTGTGCCCCCACTGTGTCTGTTGCGAAGAAAAACGGGAAGGTACGCATCTGTGTAGACTTGAAAAGGCTGAATGAGGCGGTGAAGAGAGAGAGATATGTGCTGCCGACGCTTGAAGACATAACTCTGAAACTGGCTGGGGCGAAGTACTTCTCTACACTGGATGCTTACAGTGGCTTCTGGCAGATACCTCTAGATCCACAGTGCCGCAAACTGACTACCCTCATTACATCGGTAGGTCAGTTTTGCTTCTGCAGACTCCCTTCAGGATATCCTCTGCTCCTGAAATGTTTCAAAGAGAGATGAGTTCCCTCCTAAATGACCACGAGGGCACGGCAGTCGTCATGGACGACATTTTAGTGTATGGGGTCTACATTGGAAGAATGTCATCAGCGATTGAGCTGTGTGCTGTAGACCATTAGAGAGTCCGGGCTGAAATTAAATAAAGAGAAATGCCATTTTAGAAGTCTGAGTTAAATTACTCATCTGAGTTAAATTACTTTGGGCATATCATTAATGGAGATGGCATCAAGCCAGACCCTGATAAAATCCTTGCTATTGAACAGATGAAAAGTCCTTCTGATGTACATGAGCTTAGACAAATAATTCCTTCACAGGAAGAAGCTTTTGTACAGGCCAAGTCCCTGCTGGGGTCTGCCCCAGTGTTGGGATTCTACGACCCTTCTAAAAAGACAGTGGCTATTGCGAGCAGCTATAGGCTAGGGGCCACCCTCCTGTAGCTGAATGATAAAAAACTACAGCCCATCGCCTACTGTTCTAGAACACAACGGCTGCTGAGTCAAAATACGCCCAAATTGAGAAAGAGTGTCTGGCTGCAGTTTAGGCTTGTGAGCACTTCCAGCGTTACCTAGTGGGTTTAGAGAAATTTAGTCTTGAAACTGACCACAAACCACTAGTCCCTCTAATCAACTCCTATGATATTGACGAAACACCCCTAAGATGCCAGAGACTTATGATGAGGCTGCACAGGTTCAACGTTCAGGCAGTGCATGTCCCGGGGAAACAACTGGTAGTGGCAGATACCCTTTCCAGGCACCCGCTGGCTGCTGCTGAAAAATCTTTAAAATGTATGTGGATTCAGTTCTGGCATCCAAATCCATTTCAGTAGAATCAAAATAATGGAAAACAGCACACCAATTTTCATGTACATTGATCCCTATTACTGTGGCTCAATAGATATTGGGATTTTATACTCCTCTTTTAAATTGTATATAGGTTTAATGTGGTTTTAAGAATATGTGATGGTGTTTATCCATTCCATGAAGGAACACTGAACAATTCAGAATAAAAACAGTGGTGTACTATATTTTTCATCCACAAGATGTCACTGTTGCAATAGCAATGGTTGTGTTCCTTATGGAATGGGTTAATTAACATCAGGTGAATGAGTAACAGGTGCAGGTATAAGTAACAGAAACCTGTATAGCTAAAGTGTACATGACTAAGAGCCTAATGCTGGCTTGAAACGTTGTATATCAATGGGACCCATGACAAAAGAATAAAGGTCTTTTAAAGAAATTGGTGGCTGGAGTTTCTTGAAATTCATCCAAATCCATTTCTTCAGAAAAGCTAGAGCAAATAAGAAAGGAGACACATTAAGATACAGACCTAAAAGAAGTTATTAAGTACATAAAAGAAGGTTGGCCCGAGTGCCGGGCAGCCTGGATGTCTTTAAGTTCTTCCCAGTCAGAGAGGTAGCAGCTCACACAGCTGGATGGTTTAGTGCTGTTCCAAGACCGCATTGTCATTCCTTTTAGTATGCGGCAGGAGATGTTAAGCAGGATTTATGATGGGCACTTGGGCATTACAAAGTGCAGAGAAAGGGCAGCTACAGCAGCATGGTGGCCTGGGATCAGTTCTGACATAAGTCAAAATGTGCCTTTTGCCGGGAACACCGGCCTACTCAAAGAAGCACTTGATTTCTACCCTGCTGCCTGCAGGTCCGTGCCAGAAGATAGCCACAGATTTGTGCGAATTGCATGGGAAGAAGTTGCTAGTCGTGATGATTGACTACTATTCCAGGTATTTGGAGATTGCACCCTTGAATGACATCCTCAGTCAAGCCGCTATCACTCGTCTCAAGAGCTTGTTCGCACGGTGGGGCATACCAATAGAGTGATAACGAAATGCAGTTTCCATGGAGTTCAGTTCTTTCAGCAGTGAATATAATGTCGTCCATTCTACGTCATGTCCACATTACCTGCAGGCCAATGAAATGGCTGAAAGGGCATTTCAAACAACCAAGTTCATTTTGAAGCAATCTGAGCCATACCTAGCTCTCTTGGCCTATAGAGCGACTCCCGTCCAGGCCACAGACTTTAGCCCGGCACAATTGATGTTAGGACGACAGATCCACACTACACTACCCTCTGTGGGTGTTTTCCAGCCAGTCCTTAGGAGGGATGAAGAGGGTTACCGATTCTTCTAAGCCAGAAAACACTCTACGAGGCCCTTGCAGGAGCTGAATGTTGGCCAAAATGTCAGAGTTAAGCTGGATGATGATAAGAAATGGAAGACGCCTGCTATGGTAAAAGGATGCTCACCAGAACCAATGTCTTATGTAGTCGTTACTGAAGGAGGGGCAGTCACACGTCGAAATAGAAGACATCTTCAGCCTGTACCTGAGAGTTTGGGACTGGATGCCTCAGAGCCACAGCCAGTGGAATCCCCTGTTTTAAGAGGGGTACCTTCTCCTCAGCAAAACCACAGCGGGGATACTTCTTTGCTTCCAGCAGACTTTATTACCTTCTTCTGTATCAGAGGACAGTCCATGTAAAATTACGTCAAGTGGAAGAGTTGTGAAACTTTTAGCCTGCTACCGGGATTAGCACTGTAGTTAGAGCAGTGACCAGAAGAATGGGCAGAATAATCCCATGGTCACTGTGGACTAGGGTACACTTGTCATTTGTTGTACACTAAACAAAACTATGTTTGTATACTTCTTGTATACCTTGCTATTTGTTATAAAAAAATGTATGCTTTGTCCTTTGAAAAAGGGGAAGATGTGATGAGAGTGGGATGTCACCGGATGGGGGCGTGGCTTATAGCCATTTTAGTCTATGTCGCAGTTACTAAGTTAGATGTGTGATACCAGCTGTATAATTCTATGCTTTGCAATAAAATAGTGTTGTACCTTCTATGCTGTGTCCTGCATCTCAAGACAAAATGTATCCTTAAAAAAGCCAGGAAAGGCGAAACACATGTCGAACCACTTAAATAGTAAAAAACTGAATTTTGCAGTTGGTTATCCAATAGGATTACACTATTGTCTCCCTTTGTTTCTTCTTTCTGAGGTGTTTTGTTAGAAACATAAGAAGAACTTGAGGAGAAATCTGGGACAGTCTAGCCATTTACACAAATATTTTCACAAAATTCACTTTTTATTTTATTTTCATCAAAATAGAGGACAGTCATGGTTCTTTAAAGTTGGTGGAAGTGGGGTGATAGAAAAAAAACGGCACTAAAAACTGTGTTCCATAGACCACAACGTGAATATATAGTATATTTATATGCTTATATACAATACATATATAGTTATGTGTTCATATGTGTATATATTCCTATACATATATATTTACAAATGCTGCCCATCGCTGTGCTATTTACCCCCTTTGTTGCAGAGACAGCATCAGAACGAGGCTCCCAGAGTCTGAGGAAACATGCTCTCGTGAACGCAATGCTTCCTAGCAATGCTTTTTTTAACTTGTAATATCAGCGCACATTATCATGCACTGGTATTACAAAGTGGAGCGCTCATATCACTTGCATTCAAGCGTCATTTAGCGATCCACTTGTAATCTAGCCCAAAGCCTTTATGGCAGTCTTTGTTGTTTTAAAAATGTTTCCTATATTGCACTGTACTAATCATTAAAAATAGTATTTAATTTAAAAATACCCATAATCTATCACTTACATATTTGATAGCATTTTGAAACACTGTGTTTCCTTTTAGATAGATCGACCCCATTAAATATACTTAGACATTTGTAAATAGAGGTAACTCAGAGAATCAGTATTGTATTTAAAGAGATACTAAACCCAATTTAGTTTTTTTTTTTCATGATTCAGACAGAGAATGCAATTTTAAGCAACTTTCTAATTGGCTCCTATTATCAAATTTTCTTCGTTCTCTTGCTATCTTTATTAGAAAAAGCAGGAATCTAAGCTAAGGAGCCAGCCCATTTTTGGTTCAGAACCCTGGATAGTACTGGCTGATTGTTGGGTACATTTAGCCACTAATCAGCAAGCGCAACCCAGGAGCTGAACCAAAAATAGCCTAGATTCCTGCTTTTTCAAATATTCGGCCAGATTACGAGTTTTGCGGTAAGAGCTGCTCGGTGCTAACTTGCAAGTTATTGTCACCACTCACCTCCCTATAGCGCTGCTATTACAGGTTTACAAAAACCTGGCGCTAGCAGGCAAGAAGTGAGCGTTGAGCAAAATTGAGCTCCATACCGCACTCCAATACCAGCGCCACGGTGAGCTGGTTTTACGTGCTTGTGCACGATTTCCCCATAGGCATCAATGGGGAGAGCAGGCTGAAAAAAAGCCGAACACCTGCAATAAAGGAGCGTAAAGCTCCGTAACGCAGCCCCATTGATTCCTATGGGGAAACAAAATTTATGTTTACACCTAACATAAACCCTGAGTCTAAACACCCCTAATCTGCCGCCCCGACATCGCCGACACCTACATTACACTTATTAACCCCTAATCTGCTGCCCCCATCACCGCCGCCACCTACCTACACTTATTAACCCCTAATCTGACGCCCCCAATGTCACCACCACCAACATTAAAGTTATTAACCCCTAATCTGCTGCCCCCGACACCGCCGCCACCTACATTATACTTATTACACCTAAACTGCCGCCCCCGACACCGCTGCCACCTACATTACACTTATTAACCCCTAATCTGCCGCCCCCAACGTCGCCGCCACTATAATAAAGTTATAAACCCCTAAACCTAACCCTAACACCACGTACTTTAATATAATTAAAATAAATCTAATAAAAAATTCCTATCATTAACTAAATTATTCCTATTTAAAACTAAATACCTGTAAAATAAACCCTAAGCTAGCTACAATATAACTAATAGTTACATTGTAGCTAGCTTAGGTTTTATTTTTATTTCACAGGCAAGTTTGTATTTATTTTAACTAGGTAGATTAGTTAGTAAATAGTTATTAACTATTTACTAGCTACCTAGCTAAAATAAATACAAATTTACCTGTAAAATAAAACCTAACCTGAGTTACACTAACAACAACCTTACATTACAATTAAATAAATTACATTAATTAAATTCAATTAACTAATTATAGGAATTTTTCATTAGATTTATTTTAATTATATTAAAGTTAGGGGTGATAGGGTTAGATTTAGGGTTAGGTTTAGGGGTTTATAACTTTAGTATAGTGGCGGCGACGTTGGGGGCGGCAGATTAGGCGTTAATAAGTGTAGGTAGGTTGTGGCGATGTTAGGGACAGCAGATTAGGGGTTAATAATATTTAACTAGTGTTTGCGATGCAGGAGTGCGGCGGTTTAGAGGTTAATATGTTTATTATAGTAGCGGCGATGTCCGGAGCGGCAGAATAGGGGTTAATAATTTTATTTTGGTGTTTGCGATGCCGGAGGGCCTCGGTTTATGGGTTAATAGGTAGTTTATGGGTGTTAGTGTACTTTTTAGCACTTTAGTTATGAGTTTTATGTTATGGCGTTGTAGCATAAAACCCATAACTACTGACTTTTCAGTTTACAATATGGATCTTGACGGTATAGGCTTTTACCGCTGTGGAAGTCACATTGAAAAAGGACTTTTTGAAAGCTGCGGTAGTTACGTTGCGCTCCGGCCAAAAAAGTGTGCGGTGTAGCTAAACCTGCAAGACTCGTAATACCAGCGGTAGTGAAAAAGAGCCTTAACGCTGCTTTTTCACTCATACCGCAAAACTCGTAATCTAGCCGAAAGATAGCAAGAGAACGAAGAAAAAATAATAATAGGAGTAAATTAGAAAGTTGTTTAAAATTGCATGCTCTATCTGAATCTTTAAAGAAAAAATTGGGTTTAGTGTCCCTTTAAGAATTGCTGTTTTTTTAATGGAAGTTATTCCCTCTAATCTTGCTGTGGTTTACATATTTATTATAGGTGTTATTTAAATTACATAGAGTAATATGATTCTATTTTATTTTGTCACCTAGAAGTATTTTATTTTATTATTTGGGGCTATCCATAGGAAGTATTTGTTTAATTTACCATCACAAGGTTTATTTTCTACAGCCTTTGTAAAGCATACCTGTTCTGAATGCAGACTTGTCAGTGGGTAAGCTGCACCCTGTAGAATTTACAGCCATAACCCAGACACTATAGCATTTGTCTGGCTCAAGGTCTTCTAAAATGCAAAAGCTCTCCTTCACGGTAACTCTGTATTCTTCCAACAGCTCTAAAACAGTAAAGCATGACAGAGAAAATGATCAATCACAGTGCAAACAATGTTAAATCACAACAACAACTCAAAATTATTCAGTTCCTTCTTAAAGTACCACTAAATGCAGTAGATTGGCATAATTAACAAGTGCATAATTAATAGACAAGGCAATAACACCTACATTGATTTTAAAATAAGCAGTAGATGTTTTCCAGGCAAATCTATTTTTTCTCAAATTTTCCGGTCCCCTGTATCATGTGACACACATCAGCCAATCAAGGACTAGTATACGTATACCATGTGAGCT
The DNA here is from genome assembly GCF_027579735.1 of Bombina bombina. Lineage (NCBI taxonomy): Eukaryota > Metazoa > Chordata > Amphibia > Anura > Bombinatoridae > Bombina > Bombina bombina. Next base: position 177,942,949 of record NC_069500.1, read on the forward strand.
TGTGCACATGCTCAGTAGGAGCTTGTTCCTCAGAAAGTGTGCATATAAAAAGACTGTACAAAATTTGATAAAGTAAATTGGAAAGTGTCTTAAAACTGCATATTCTTTCTAAATCATAACTTGTGTCCCTTTAATTAGGAATGCGTTAATGTTAAAAAATGACAGTTTAATGTTAAAATAAAAGGTACTATTGATAATTTGTCTCGTTATATTACATATTCCTCAAGAATGAGAATAAATAAAATGTTTTTATTGTACTGAAAAGTGACAGGAAACCCCAATTTTGTCCCATAATTTGGATAGAACATACAATTTTAAACAACTTTCCAATTTACTTCTATTATCAAATTTGCTTCATTCTCTTGTTATCCTTTGCTGAAGTAACATCACTGCACTACTGGCAGCTAGATGAACACATCTCGTTAGCCAATCACAAGATACACATGTGTGCATGCACCAGTCAGCAGCTAGCTCCCACTAGTGTAGGATATATGCGTATTCTTTTTCAACAAGGGATACCCAGAGAACGAAAGAACGAAGCACATTTGAAATTTGAAGTGAATTAAAAGTGTTTTAAAATAACATGCTCTATCTGAATCATGCAAGTTAAATTTGAACTTTCCTGTCCCTTTAATTTTGCTCTAGTGAATTTAACCCTATGCTTGGAAATGTCCATTGAATGAAAAACTCTTAAATAAGAAAATGTTTTTCCCTTGATTTGAATTTTACATTCAAACCTTTTATCATCATTCAAATAAAGGGGACATCAGAAGTAGAACAATTCATTTTTGTAATGTATAAAAAGTGTGATGTGTACCACATGTTCCCCCTTAAATGTTAAATGCACTCATTGTTAATTTTTCCCACATTTACGGTAATTTACATTTGCTTCTCCACTGACCCTAACGAGGCTGATATTTTTCTGAAATGATATGTAGTGATTGACTAAAATGATGTGTGAGCTTATTGATATTTAGTCTCTGATTGATCATAACACAACATTTTTTTAATGAGGATATTTGTGTATTACTTTAGAGTTGTTATGCCCCTTTAATTAATGTTATCCACAATATTAAAGAAAATACAGTCTGTGTGTTGTACATAATGTAAGAAGGAGCTGCAAAACACAAGTAAGGGTCATTAACAAACACTACAAGAGATAGGAAAGGTGATGCAATAACACACAGCTCTGGATAACTACCTTATAGCCCACATGCTTTATCATTTATAAAAGAAAAAATACAATTTTAGTAGAAATTTGAATGTTTGAGAATGGTTTCATCTGGTATAATGTGATGGAGCATAATTATGCTGTAGCCATTTTAAATGCATAAGTTATACGTTAATTGCCACAGGCAAATAAATCAAACCACATAACCATTCAACCTTTTCAGACTGGCTCCTCTAAGTAAGGTAAATGGTGAGTGCGGTTTAAAAACTAATTTGAGGAAAAAGGATATTCATTTGTTTTAGTGATACTCCCTTCACGTCCCTCTGACATTCGCTGTACTCTGAGAGGAATCGGGCTTCAACAATGCTGAGAAGCGCATATCAACGTATAAATCTTAGCACAAACTTACTTCACCACCTCCATAGGAAGCAAAGTTTGTAAAACTGAATTGTGGGTGTGGTGAGGGGTGTATTTATAGGCATTTTGAGGTTTGGGAAACTTTGCCCCTCCTGGTGGGATTGTATATCCCATATGTCACTAGCTCATGGACTCTTGCCAATTACATGAAAGAAATGTTGATACTTGGCTGATATGTCTATAGCAACACAACGGAAATGTCTTCCAATTATAAGGTGTTTACTGCCCCTTTACTTTGCAATATATGCTACATAACTGAGTGAACATTGTAAATACATTTACCAATGTAATGTTAATATACTGTATGTATATTTCATCTTTCTCAGCTCTAACACAGCCAGGAACTAACCCAAAAGCAATCAATTAGAGGGGTGAAACATAATTTACAATGTATTATGTCATGTGACTTCGGCAACCATTAATGTTTGTTTTGCAGTGAGCATTGAAGGAAGTACAGAGACATTGTTGAGGCAGAGTTTTGAGTGGCCATGCAGTGTAGTCTGTTCTGTGGCATAAATCCACTGATTAATAGATAAAGGTTGTTAGAGGCCTGGCATATATAGGGAGAGGGTGCAACCAACTTGGCCTCCACTGGGAATTATTTAACCCCCTCTATATACACATTCAGTTATTACTGCCATCTCATGTGCTTCTCCAATGTTGGATTGCATTTTACTCAATTTGAGTTTTTACTGTGTGCCTTGGTTGAAGTTTTACATTTCTTTGCATATATGAAGATTTTTGTAATATATAGGGCTGCTACTATACCCCTAACTATACTCTCTCTCACATGTGGATTTTAATATATACCATTTACAGAATCTTGTTCAAGCTTTCAAAGGGACATGGTGATCACAATTACATCATAATGAAAACATAGCATGGAATGTTAAAAGGATATGAAACACATTTTTTTTCTTTCATGATTCAGAGAACGAAGAATTGATAATAGGAGTAAATTGAAAGTTGCTTAAAATTGCCCGCTCTATCTGAATCATAAAAGAAAAAAAAATGTAACTTTCCAATTTACTTCTGTTATCAGATTTAATTTATTTGAGAAGTATGTGGTAGCATTATCTACAGAGTTATACTCAGTTGAAAACAGTGCAATATACTGTTGAAAATACCTGAGCCTACCTTTGTAGGCTCTTCAAGAAAGGATACCAAGAGAATGAAGAAAATGTATAGTGAAAAGTTTTTAGTTTTTTTTAATAATAATGTTTATTGAGATTACAAGGGGAGCACATCTAAATAAATCACAATGTACTTGCTTTCTGAATCAAATACACTATCAGATGCAGCAATTTGAGACTTGATTGACCTCTGGTTCATCATAATCCACCCTCAATGCACCAATATAGCAAAGCAAGTATATATACTGGAAGGTGCATCTCTGGAGTCAGAAATAAATACAATCCCTCAGCAGTAATGGGTACAGCTATTGTCATGGTGATAAATCAACCTTGAGGGTATGGAACGCGCTGCTCTGAGTCTATGCACCCAAAAGTAAGGCTCCAGAGTCCATATTACAAATAAACAAACACGTTTTTAATCCCACATCCCTGCTATTGTTTTGTTTATTCATGCTGTATCTAAATCCTGAGGTTATTTTCCTCTTTCATTACCCCTTTAAGTATGAATACTTATTATTTTTTATTTTTGTCATAAATTACATTATTAGGGGATTTACTTGTTTCTGGATACTTCTGTCACACCACCTGCTATTATTGCTATTATTTCAAAGTAAAGCACATTGAAGAAAATAATAATTAAATCCTACATGTTGTTATTCCTAGTCATTGTAAAGATTTAAATGTAATTATGTGGAAACTGACACAGTTTTTTAACTATATTATTTAGTAATTTTACAAGAATACTGTAATTGAGTTGCAAGTAGGAGTTTCAGGTATAACTAAAACCACAGAGCAAATAATGATAACTTACCATTTTCATCACGTTTTCCTTGAGGTTCCTCCATGCAATAGATCTGAAAACAGTCAATAATATCTTCCTCATTCATAGTCCAGTAAACAGCAATTGAATTGCCTGTAGCTGAATTAGGCTCCTGCCGCTTTAATTTTGGCGTGTGAGGAACTGTAACAGGTAAAAAAAATAAAAAATGAAAGATTCCATAATCAATTAGTAAATATTTTTATGGCTGTCACCTAAGATTTATATCCATTGAAACTTATATTTGTAAAATATACAATTTATATACATTTATAAACCCCTATAAATGTTTGGTGATGGTTGGGGTGTTTGTTTTGTATTGTTGTTAGTAAAGTGCTTGGTAAAGCTACCATTCTTATATTAAAAAGGCACCACCTATAAAAAGAAATCTGCTAAGTCACCCATGTAAAAATAACACATTATCAAAGAAAGAAAAAGACAACCAATATTAAGGAAAGTTTAATTAAAACTCGAAGCACATAGATATGTTCTCAAGTCCTTTCAAATGGAATCTCCTTTTCTACCGTCTTTCTCTCAATTTCAGCTGTATGTAATAAACTTAGAGCTTTCTGTGTTCAAATAAATATGAAATTCATATCTAAATAAATACCTACATATAATAAAGATGCATCTAAGTCTATGAATGACAACCCTTAATGGAACAGTTAAAACTACAAGCAGGATTTAAGATGACTGACTTGAAAATGTATACACTTCAAAATGTATTAAAATGTATAGGCAATATAAAAAGATTTATAGTAAACATATAGGAAAAGTAACATATAATAATGTTCTGCTGTGTCGCTATCATTTATTTTTACACATTCTGGAGATCATTGTTTTAAACAATACAGGAATAACTAGGTTATAGTGGAAGGTGACTTCATTGGACATTCCAGAAATCATATAACTAACACGAGTAACTTATTGGTTAAAATGTTATATTTGAATTTACAGAGAGTCCTATGAGTTTGTTTACTATTCTTTAATAATATCTGTGGAAGAAGAAAGGAAGTGCTGGGCTTTTGTTTATGCATATGTAATCAATATAGAGTTCTGTTTTATATGTAACTAGTCTTAAAGCCCGTTCACAGTACAGCGGTCCCACCCCTTGCTCTCTCTCTCCCCCTCTCTTTTGCGCTCTCTCCCCCTCTCTTTTGCTTTGTTCTTTCCCCTCCATTTTGCTCTCTCTCCCCCCTCTCTTCTTCTCTTCCCCCTCTCTTTTGCTCTTTCCTATCTCTTTTTGTCTCTCCCCCTCTCTTTCTATTTCTCTCCCCTCTCTCTTGCGCCAACCGCTTACAGCCACGCCCCACCATGCCAAGCCACACCCGGCCACGCCCACTTTTGCCGCAAACAGCATGTCAGGTAAGGCCAGGTGTGTTTGTCCTTGTGCTGTCTCTACTGCGCATGACAGCTTCGGACAAACACACTTGGTCTTTTATATTATAGGATAGATGAAGACTCTATGAAATAATTATTTGTCTACTTGTGTCATAGATAGTCATTTTTTGCGCACATTCTTTTCTTTTTGCATGGCGGATTAAGGGCTCGTTTCCATTTCGTCATTAAAAATTTTGGATGCAGTCACTGTTTTTGTGTAGGTATAAGTTAATGTTATGATAACACTTCCCCCCGACGTCAGATTCCTTGAAAATCGCATCATAACAAGTTTGTTGCTATGGTAACCCAGCCTTACGCTATATAATTTACATATAACGCCTGCATTCCTTATCTGTGATCACCTTGAGAGAGAAACAAAAACAATGAAATTAAATGTATTAATATATGTAATATAGTTAAAGGGACATGAACCCAAATTATATCTTTCATGATTCAGATAGAGAATAAAATTTTAAACAACTTTCTAATTTGCTTCTATTATCTAATTTGTTTCATTCTCTTGGTATAATTTGTTGAAGGAGCAGCAATGCACTCATGGGTGAGCCAATCACGATCAATATATATATATGCAGCTACCAATCAACAGCTACAACCTAGGTTATCTGCTGCTCCTAAACTTTCCTAAAAAAAGCTTTTTCAGCAAAGCATAATAAGAGAAGGGAGCAAATTAAATAATAGAAGTAAATTGGAAAGCTGTTTAAAAATGTATTATCTATCTGAATCATGAAAGAAATTTTTTTCTCAAAGGAAAAGAGACATCAAAAAGCTTTTTTTCCTGTTTTACACCAAGTTGAGCATGGCAAAAAGCAAGACACTTTATCGACAACTCCCGACAGTATTTTAACTTTTTGAACGTTCAGTGGAAACCTGGTGTAATTTAGCACTTTTTGGCTTCCATTACTTTCTTTGGGACACGTAATTTCTTTCGCCAGCTGGACCTCGGCTACCGGTAATTGTGTAAAACCCACCATCAGGAACTGTTGAAAAGCGTAATGGCTTCTGACAGTATTTATTTTGTTTTACGATCTCACGCAAAACCATTTACGGTTCAAAGAAACAAGCCCTTAGTCTCTACAGACACATAACCAGTTTTTGACTCTGTGTTATTTTTTTGTGTAACGTTATCATTCATTTCCATAAACTTTGTAAAATATTTACTTGGTAGGAGGACTGGACATATAAGATTCTAGGGCAGACAAATTATTCAATTTGACTGTAAATTTTCAACCCAGACATAACGTTTTAAAAATCTATGAAATTACTCCAGTTTAACTTTTTTTTTTACTGCTAATAATTGTATTTGAATATTAGTATAGTACTGTTTAGTAACTAAATGAATGCCTAAATATTTTAGTGTTTTGGATTTCCAGAAAAAGATTACGTTTACAACTTGCTAGTATATTGATTGTGATCATGAACATAAGCACTGGGCAACTAGATAGTTCTGTTAGAAAAATGTTACTGTGAAAAGTAATGTAATGGCAGCAGGGAGCTTTTTATACCATAGACGTAAAAAGCACACATTGGGGAACAGCGATCAATACTAAAACATTGGAAACAGGCACAGAATATTTGCAAAGTGGATGATATTAATTCTATCTTTAGGCAACTGCTGAACAGACAGAAAAAAAAATATTTATATTATTTTCTTTTTCCCCCAATACATAATTATATTTATTTCAAATAAAGTTACATCACTTAAAATAGTGTTCAAATTATGGGTCTGGACTATAACAAGAAAATAAACATTTTTTAATGGTTCTTTAAAATACTGAGGTTTTTCAAGCTATTTTTAACACAGAATTTTGCAAATATGGAAAAAGTATTTACCGGAGACCTTAATCTGTTGGGGCATTATTTTTATAGATATCTAATACCTACTATAATAGTTTGCAATTCTTTGCAAGCCAGTCTTCCAATATGTTTAAAGTAAATGTATGCGATGCTGTTCAAAAAAATAAAAATAAAGCTCTAGCATCCACAAGGCATTATTTCAGGGAGTAAGTTTTCAGTTTTGTGAGCAGTTCTAGAGGATATATATCCAGGAGGATATAAATAAACTGGAATCTGTTCAAAGGAGGTCATCTAATATGATTCTTAGAGGCCTATTTATCAAGCCGTCAACCGCAAATACGCTGGAATTCCGCAGCGTAATTGTGGCGAGCCTGATTCGCCCTAGTTATCAAACCCTACAGACCGGCAAAAGTTGAAATTTGTGAAATAACATACGATCCGCCGGTCTCAATCCGACACAGATCGATGTTTACGTCATTACAGATGTTCCGAATACAAATTCGGCACTATCTGACAACTTTTGCAAGTTAACAAATTTCTAACAGGTACGCTCGCCACTATTCCGGCCCAGCGTAACTGGTTTTCAATCCTCAACCCTGGAGGCCGCGGATGCCATAGGAATCAATGGGAGTCTGAAAGCAGCGAAAGCTCATGTTCGCTACTGCCCGATATCCCATTGATTTATATGGTAAAATAAAAGTTATGTTTACACCTAACACCCTAACATAACCCCAGAGTCAAAACACCCCTAATCTGCCGCCCCGACAGCGCCACAACCTACATAATGTTATTAACCCTATCCCACCGCTCCCCGACACCGCCGCAACTAAATAAATATATTATCCCCTATCCCGCCGCTCCCCGACAACACTGCAATCTAAATAAAGTTATTAACCCCTATCCCTCCACTCCTGGAGCCAACTGCAACGAAATAAATGTATTAACACCTATCCTGCCGCTCCCGGAGCCCACCACAACTAACTAAATGTATTAACCCCTAAACCCCTGGCCTCCCACATCACTACCACTTACTAAACCTATTAACACCTAAACCGCCAGACCCCCACATCGCCATAAACTAAATTCAGCTATTAACCCCTAAACCTAACAACCCGCTAACTTTAAATTAAATATTAACTCATCCCTATCTTATAATAAATTTAAACTTACCTTTAGAATTACATTAAACTTCGTGCTTACATTACGGGATTTCCCCAAAAACTCAAACAGCTAGATCCCATATATTCTTGATCTCTGAGATCTCCCTGTACTATCATTTGATGCTGTCATTTACTTGACCTATACATCACACCAGACATCAATATTCTAGAATCTTAAGGTTCTGACACTCTAGATCTATACCCTGAAATTAGCTAGTTGAGAAGCATTTCCAACCCCGCTCTTCAGATAACCAAAATACGTCCCCTTACATTTTTAATAATCCTACGAGACACCATATGTTTTTTTATTTTTTTATTTACTCTTTTACATTGGCCCCTCGGGAGACAGGCTCCCATATTTTTATAAACCCTCCTCTAATTTAGATAAACCTGATATTCCCAAGGACTAGTAGGCCTAGTCTCCCTCCTGCATTCCCCTCCCTCCTCAACTCCCCTTCTATTCCTGTTTACCATAAGAACTATACATATCTACCTCACTAAAAAACCCCATCTCGACTTGTACTAAAATCTGTACACTACCACCCGAAATTTCCCTTCCCCAATTTTGTACCCCTATGAGCTTACCTTGTAAGCAAAAGGAAACTATATCCTGTAGAAGTTCTATTTTATATTTTTCATGTATATCTAATTGCCTATTTGGCACTTTTCTTTTTTTTTCTTTGTGTCCACTTGATGATGGCTAATTCTATATTATTTTGAGGGACACATTTTCATAATTATGTGGATAATATGATATACCATATGAAAATGTTACATATGTTTGACACCAACAATTCTATCCTTTATTATGTATAATGTTGTTATATATACTGCTGGTCTTATATATAATCTCATGTGATATAATAATTGTTATCTATTCTATAAATATAAAAAATAAGGTTCATCATTTGAGACCCATGAGTGGTCTCCTTCGGTCTCAGTTTACCAACTATAACGACACATTATGTATATAGTTTGGGGGTCCAAGAGAGACCTCATATAAAATGGAGTTGGTATACAGATTGTATGGCAAATATTTTCTTATACAAAGAATGTAAAAGTCATAAATTCATGTTTTATATACATATATATATATATCCGGACATGTATCAGATTGTAGTCATGTAACCATTTATTACTGTATTGTTTAATATGTGCTGACATTTAATATTTGTAAGACTTGAACTGAACCTCAATAAAAACTATTTAAAAAAAAAAAAAGAATTACATTAAACTATATTAAACTACTAATTAACCTACAATAACTATTATACTAAAATTACATTAAATTACATTAAACTATATTAAACTATTTATTAACCTACCCTAACTATTATACTACAATTACATTAAACTATGTTAAACTAATAATTAATCTACCCTAACTATTATACTAAAATTACATTAAACTAACAATTAAATTAACTATATTGTATATTTAAAATCCTAACCCTACTCAAGTTATTTAAATCTACAATAAAGAATTACTAAGTTACACAAAATAAACAATAAATTATCAAATATTTAAACTAATTACACCTAATCTAATAGCCCTATTAAAATAAAAAAGCCCCCCCAAAATAAAAAAAACCCTAGCCTGCGCTAAACTACCAATGGCCCTTAAAAGGGCCTTTTGCGGGGCAATGCCCCAAAGAAATCAGCTCTTTTACCTGTAAAAAAAAATACAAACACCCCCCAACAGTAAAACCCACCACCCACACAAACAACCCCCCCCAAATAAAAACCTATTTAAAAAACCTAAGCTCCCCATTGCCCTGAAAAGGGCATTTGGATGGGCATTACCCTTGAAAGGGCATTTAGCTCTTTTTACGCCCAAAACCCTAATCTAAAATTAAAACCCACCCAATAAACCCTTAAAAAACTAACACTAACCCCCGGAGATCAACTTACAGTTTTTGAAGACCCGACATCCATCCTCAACTAAGCGGCAGAAGTCCTCAGCGAAGCCGGCAGAAGTCTTCATCCAAGAGGGTCGAAGTCTTCATCCAAGTGGGCCGAAGTCTTCATCCAACCGGGCAGAAGTCTTCATTCAGACGGCATCTTCTATCTTCATTCATCCGGCGCGGTGCATCCTCTTCTGATGATGACGTCTTCTGAACAATGAAGGTTCCTTTAAATGACGTCATCCAATAGAATGCGAGCTCAATCCTATTGGCTGATTGGATCAGCCAATAGGATGAAAGCTCAATCCTATTGGCTGATTGCAACAGCCAATAGGATTTTTTCAACCTTAACTCCTATTGGCTGATAGAATTCTATCAGCCAATCGGAATTCAAAGGAATGCCATCTTGGATGACGTCATTTAAAGGAAATTTCATTGTTCAGAAGACGTCATCAGAAGAGGATGCTCCGTGCTGGATGTCTTGAAGATGGAGCCGGTCCGTGCTGGATGGATGAAGATAGAAGATGCCGTCTGAGGACTTCTGCAGCTTCGTTGAGGATGGATGTCGGGTCTTCAGAAACTGTAAGTGGATCTTCGGGGGTTAGTGTTAGGTTTTTTTAAGGGTTTATTGGGTGAGTTTTAATTTTAGATTAGGGTTTTGGGTGGAAAAAGAGCTAAATGCCCTTTTAAGGGCAATGCCCATCCAAATGCCCTTTTCAGGGCAATGGGGAGCTTAGGTTTTTTTAGATAGGTTTTTATTTCAGGGGGTTGGTTGTGTGGGTGGTGGGTTTTACTGTTGGGGGGTGTTTGTAATTTTTTTTACAGGTAAAAGAGCTGATTTCTTTGGGGCAATGCCCCGCAAAAGGCCCTTTTAAGGGCCATTGGTAGTTTAGTGTAGGCTAGGGTTTTTTTATTTTGGGGGGGCTTTTTTATTTTCATAGGGCTATTCGATTAGGTGTAATTAGTTTAAATATTTGATAATTTATTTTTTATTTTGTGTAACTTAGTGTTAGTTTGTTTTTGTAACTTACACCTAGATTTGGAGTTTGGCGTTAGCCGTGAAAACCAGCGTTAGAGGCTCCTAACGCTGGTTTTAGGCTACCGCCGGTATTTGAAGTCACTCAAAATAGGGTCTAACGCTCACTTTTCAGCCGCGACTTTTCCATACCGCAGATCCCCTTACGTAAATTGCGTATCCTATCTTTTCAATGGGATCTTTATAACTCCGGTATTTAGAGTCGTTTCTGAAGTGAGCGTTAGACATCTAACGACAAAACTCCAGCCGCAGGAAAAAAGTCAGTAGTTAAGAGCTTTCTGGGCTAACGCCGGTTCGGAACAGCCAATAGAATGCGAGCTCAATCTGATTGGCTGATTGGATCAGCCAATCGGATTGAACTTGATTCTGATTGGCTGATTCCATCAGCCAATCAGAATATTCCTACCTTAATTCCGATTGGCTGATAGAATCCTATCAGCCAATCGGAATTCGAGGGACGCCATCTTGGATGACGTCATTTAAAGGAACCGTCATTCTTCGTTCAGTCGTCGGCCAGGATGGATGTTCCGCGGTCGAGGTCTTCAGGATGCTGCCGCTTCACTCCGGATGGATGCCGCTTGGATGAAGACTTCAATCGGATGGAAGACCTCTTCTGCCCCGCTTGGATGAAGACTTCAGCGGGATCATGGACCTCTTCAGCCCCCCGCTTGGGCTTGGATCAGGACATCGGAGGAGCTCTTCTGGACGGATCTGTGTGATACCCGGTGAGGTGAAGACAAGGTAGGATGATCTTCAGGGGCTTAGTGTTAGGTTTATTTAAGGGGGGTTTGGGTTAGATTAGGGGTATGTGGGTGGTGGTTTGTAATGTTGGGGGGCTTGGGTATTGTATGTTTTTTTTTACAGGCAAAAGAGCTGTATTTCTTGGGGCATGCCCCGCAAAGGGCCCTGTTCAGGGCTGGTAAGGTAAAAGAGCTTTGAACTTTAGTAATTTAGAATAGGGTAGGGCATTTTTTTATTTTCGGGGGCTTTGTTATTTTATTAGGGGGCTTAGAGTAGGTGTAATTAGTTTAAAATTGTTGTAATATTTTTCTTATGTTTGTAAATATTTTTTTATTTTTTGTAACTTAGTTCTTTTTTATTTTTTGTACTTTAGCTAGTTTATTTAATTGTATTTATTTGTAGCAATTGTATTTAATTAATTTATTGATAGTGTAGTGTTAGGTTAATTGTAGGTAATTGTAGGTAGTTTATTTAATTAATTTATTGATAGTCTAGTGTTAGGTTTAATTGTAACTTAGGTTAGGATTTCTTTTACAGGTAAATTTGTAATTATTTTAACTATTTTAGCTATTAAATAGTTCTTAACTATTTAATAGCTATTGTACCTGGTTAAAATAAATACAAAGTTACCTGTAAAATAAATATTAATCCTAAAATAGCTATAATATAATTATAATTTATATTGTAGCTATATTAGGATTTATTTTACAGGTAAGTATTTAGCTTTAAATAGGAATAATTTATTTAATAAGAGTTAATTAATTTCGTTAGATTTAAATTATATTTAACTTAGGGGGGTGTTAGTGTTAGGGTTAGACTTAGCTTTAGGGGTTAATACATTTATTAGAGTAGCGGTGAGCTCCAGTCGGCAGATTAGGGGTTAATAATTGAAGTTAGGTGTCGGCGATGTTAGGGAGGGCAGATTAGGGGTTAATACTATTTATTATAGGGTTAGTGAGGCGGATTAGGGGTTAATAACTTTATTATAGTAGCGCTCAGGTCAGCTCGGCAGATTAGGGGTTAATAAGTGTAGGCGATGTTGAGGGGGGCAGATTAGGGGTTAATAAATATAATATAGGGGTCGGCGGTGTTAGGGGCAGCAGATTAGGGGTACATAGGGATAATGTAAGTAGCGGCGGTTTACAGAGCGGCAGATTAGGGGTTAAAAATAAAATGCAGGTGTCAGCGATAGCGGGGGCGGCAGATTAGGGGTTAATAAGTGTAAGGTTAGGGGTGTTTAGACTCGGGGTACATGTTAGGGTGTTAGGTGCAGACGTAGGAAGTGTTTCCCCATAGCAAACAATGGGGCTGCGTAAAGAGCTGAACGCGGCTTTTTTGCAGGTGTTAGGTTTTTTTTCAGCTCAAACAGCCCCATTGTTTCCTATGGGGGAATCGTGCACGAGCACGTTTTTGAGGCTGGCCGCTTGCGTAAGCAACTCTGGTATTGAGAGTTGAAGCTGCGTTAAAAATGCTCTACGCTCCTTTTTTGGAGCCTAACGCAGCCTTTATGTGGACTCTCAATACCAGAGTTATTTTTATGGTGCGGCCAGAAAAAAGCCGGCGTTAGTTTTTCGGGTCGTTACCGACAAAACTCCAAATCTAGCGGTTAGTGTTTTTTATTTTTTGTAACTTAGTAATTCTTTATTGTAGATTTAAATAACTTGAGTAGGGTTAGGTTTTTAAATATATAATATAGTTCATTTAATTTTTAGTTTAATGTAATTTTAGTATAATAGTTAGGGTAGATTAATTATTAGTTTAATATAGTTTAATGTAATTGTAGTATAATAGTTAGGGTAGATTAATTATTAGTTTAATATAGTTTAATGTAATTGTAGGATAATAGTTAGTGTAGGTTAATTAGTAGTTTAATATAGTTTATTTTAATTCTACAGGTAAGTTTAAATTTATTATAAGATAGGGATGAGTTAATATTTAATGTAAAGTTAGCGGGTTGTTAAGTTTAGGGGTTAATAGCTGAATTTAGTTTATGGGGATGTGGGTGTCTGGCGGTTTAGGGGTTAAGTAAGTGGTAGTGATGTGGGAGGACAGGGGTTTAGGGGTTAATACATTTATTTAGTTGCGGTGGGCTCCGGGAGTGGGGGGATAGGGGTTAATAACTTTATTAGAGTTGTGGTGGGCTCCGGGAGCGGCGGTTTAGGGGTTAATAACTTTAGTTGCGGTGGGCTCCGGGAGCGGCGGGATAGGGGTTAATAACTTTATTTAGTTGCGGTGGGCTCCGGGAGCAGCGGGATAGGGGTTAATAACTTTATTAGAGTTGCGGTGGGCTCCAGGAGCAGCGGGATGGGGGTTAATAACTCTATTTAGTTGCGGCGGGGTCCGGGAGCGGCGGGATAGGGGTTAAACATTTTAGTATAGTGGCGGTGTATAGTGACAGGGTATAAATAATGTTGGGAAAAAGTCGAATAGCAGCGAGATCGATGACTGTTAGTTAACAACAGTCCGCTGCTCATCGCCCCGCGAGCGTATTGGTGCCAGCGAATGCAGCACAGTTGACAGCTTGATAAATAGACCTCATGGTCTAAAAAAGAAAAAGAAAGGATGAATGACCTAAACATATATATCTTAGTGGAGAGACGGTAAAGATGTGATATTAATCTTTTAAGTATATTAAGGAGCTTAAAGCGACACTAAACCCAAAGTTTTTTTTTCATTATTCAGATAGAGAATACAATTTTAAACAACATTAGAGTTTACTTCTATTATCTAATTTGCTTCATTTTTTAGATATCCTTTGTTGAAGAAATAGCAATGCACATGGGTGAGCCAATCACAGGAGGCATCTTTGTGCAGCCACCAATAAGCAGCTACTAAGCCTATCTAGATTTGCTTTTCAGCAAATAATATCAAGAGAATAAAGCAAATTAGAGAATAGAAGTAAATTAGGAAGTTGTTTAAAATTGCATGCTCTTTCTAAATCATGAAAGAAAAAAAATGTGTTTTATGTCCCTTTAATAAAGTTGAGGGTCTAAGTATTCTGTTTACAAAAAGAACAAATCTAGAACAGGGGGTCATGATCTTAAGTTGAAGGGTCGCAGGTGTAACAGTAATTTGCAGAAGCACTTCTTCATAGAAAGGGTGGTCGATTCAAGAAATAAACTTCCAGCAGAGGTGGTAAAGACAAACACTGTTGGGGACTTCATGAATGCCTCTGATACGCATAAGGCTATCCTACAAACTAATTAAGTGTATGCTTTATAGGAAATGGGGCAGACTTTTTGTGCCCATGGTATTTATAAGCCACCAAATTCTATGTTTCTATGTTATGAGGCTCTAAAGTCCACAATGATGATCAGGGAGCATAGCAGCCTCTGAAGATGTACAGCAGGAATACACCAATCAGAAGCTTGCAAGACTCTTAACTTGCCACTTCACGCATGCCCCTATGATGGTTTAAGCACAGCAGTAGCTCACAATCAGTAGTGACGGCTATTACTTTCTATGGGAGTTGCTATAACATAAAAACATCAGAATCCTATGACTGTTAATAAAATGTGCAGTAGTTCACATCTCCACTTTGTCTTTGTAAGTCCTGTAACAAATTGTACAACTGCTTTAAGGTCCAACAAAGACAAACGTGTCTGCTTTAGATAAACAGTTTGTATGGCGTTTTCTCTAACAAGAAAAAAAAACAGAATTAAACCTGATGCAGTTAGACTTTAACTGTAGCAAATACCTTCCCTTATACAAATATAGGGCTAGATCACAATTGGTGTGGTATTTTTTTTCTGCGATCGTGAAAACTCAGCTACAATTAAGCTCTTTGCGCTAGTCGGGTTGCGTTTGTATTACAAGTTCCGAATAGTGTGAAAAACCTAATTTAATTTTGCATGTATTCCCCCATAAAAATCAATGGAGAAAAAAAACCTACCACCGAGATTGCACAAAAAACATTGCATTTTCCCATTCCCCTTAGAAGTCAATGGAGAGAAAAAAAAGTTAAAAAAATACTAACACCCATTGCACAAAAAACAGCATATTCACATTAGCAAATGTAAAAACATAATTTATGTAAGAACTTACCTGATAAATTAATTTCTTTCATATTAGCAAGAGTCCATGAGCTAGTGACGTATGGGATATACATTCCTACCAGGAGGGGCAAACCTCAAAATGCCTATAAATACACCCCTCACCGCACCCACAAATCAGTTTAACGAATAGCCAAGAAGTGGGGTGAAGTGTGAAAAGCATAAAAAATAAGGAATTGGAATAATTGTGCTTTATACAAAAAAATCATAACCACCACAAAAAAAGGGTGGGCCTCATGGACTCTTGCTAATATGAAAGAAATGAATTTATCAGGTAAGTTCTTACATAAATTATGTTTTCTTTCATGTAATTAGCAAGAGTCCATGAGCTAGTGACGTATGGGATAATGACTACCCAAGATGTGGATCTTTCCACGCAAGAGTCACTAGAGAGGGAGGGATAAAATAAAGACAGCCAATTCCGCTGAAAAATAATCCACACCCAAAATAAAGTTTAAATTATAAACAGAAGATTCAAACTGAAACAGCTGCCTGAAGTACTTTTCTACCAAAAACAGCTTCAGAAGAAGAAAACACATCAAAATGGTAGAATTTAGTAAAAGTATGCAAAGAAGACCAAGTTGCTGCTTTGCAAATCTGATCAACCGAAGCTTCATTCCTAAACGCCCAGGAAGTAGAAACTGACCTAGTAGAATGAGCTGTAATCCTTTGAGGCAGAGTTTTACCCGACTCGACATAAGCATGATGAATTAAAGATTTCAACCAAGATGCCAAAGAAATGGCAGAGGCCTTCTGACCTTTCCTAGAATCGGAAAAGATAACAAATAGACTAGAAGTCTTTCGGGAATTCTTAGTAGCTTCAACATAATATTTCAAACCTCTAACAACATCCAAAGAATGCAATGATCTCTCCTTAGAATTCTTAGGATTAGGACACAATGAAGGAACCACAATTTCTCTACTAATGTTGTTAGAATTCACAACCTTAAGTAAAAATTTAAAAGAAGTTCGCAACACCGCCTTATCCTGATGAAAAATCAGAAAAGGAGACTCACAAAAAAGAGCAGATAATTCAGAAACTCGTCTGGCAGAAGAGATAGCCAAAAGGAACAAAACTTTCCAAGAAAGTAATTTGATGTCCAACGAATGCATAGGTTCAAACGGAGGAGCTTGAAAAGCCCCCAGAACCAAATTCAAACTCCAAGGAGGAGAAATTGACTTAATGACAGGTTTTATATGAACCAAAGCTTGTACAAAACAATGAATATCAGGAAGATTAGCAATCTTTCTGTGAAAAAGAACAGAAAGAGCAGAGATTTGTCCTTTCAAGGAACTTGCAGACAAACCTTTATCCAAACCATCCTGAAGAAATTGTAAAATTCTCGGAATTCTAAAAGAATGCCAGGAAAAATGATGAGAAAGACACCAAGAAATATAAGTCTTCCAGACTCTATAATATATCTCCCTAGATACAGATTTACGAGCCTGTAACATAGTATTAATCACAGAGTCAGAGAAACCTCTTTGACTAAGAATCAAGCGTTCAATCTCCATACCTTTAAATTTAAGGATTTGAGATCCTGATGGAAAAAAGGACCTTGCGACAAAAGGTCTGGTCTTAACGGAAGAGTCCACGGTTGGCAAGAGGCCATCCGGACAAGATCCGCATACCAAAACCTGTGAGGCCATGCTGGAGCTACCAGCAGAACAAACGAGCATTCCTTCAGAATCTTGGAGATTACTCTTGGAAGAAGAACTAGAGGCGGAAAGATATAGGCAGGATGATACTTCCAAGGAAGTGACAATGCATCCACTGCTTCCGCTTGAGGATCCCTGGATCTGGACAGATACCTGGGAAGTTTCTTGTTTAGATGAGAGGCCATCAGATCTATTTCTGGAAGTCCCCACATTTGAACAATCTGAAGAAATACCTCTGGGTGAAGAGACCATTCGCCCGGATGTAACGTTTGGCGGCTGAGATAGTCCGCTTCCCAATTGTCTATACCTGGGATATGAACCGCAGAAACTAGACAGGAGCTGGATTCCGCCCATACCAGAATTCGAGATACTTCCTTCATAGCCAGAGGACTGTGGGTCCCTCCTTGATGATTGATGTATGCCACAGTTGTGACATTGTCTGTCTGAAAACAAATGAACGATTCTCTCTTTAGAAGAGGCCATGACTGAAGAGCTCTGAAAATTGCACGGAGTTCCAAAATATTGATCGGTAATCTCACCTCCTGAGATTCCCAAACCCCTTGTGCTGTCAGAGACCCCCAAACAGCTCCCCAACCTGTCAGACTTGCATCTGTTGAAATTACAGTCCAGGTCGGAAGAACAAAAGAAGCCCCCTGAACTAAACGATGGTGATCTGTCCACCACATCAGAGAGTGTCGTACAATCGGTGTTAAAGATATTAATTGAGATATCTTTGTGTAATCCCTGCACCACTGGTTCAGCATACAGAGCTGAAGAGGTCGCATGTGAAAACGAGCAAAGGGGATCGCGTCCGATGCTGCAGTCATAAGACCTAGAATTTCCATGCATAAAGCTACCGAAGGGAATGATTGTGACTGAAGGTTTCGACAAGCTGATATCAACTTTAGACGTCTCTTGTCTGTCAAAGATAGAGTCATGGACACTGAATCTATCTGAAAACCTAAAAAGGTTACCCTTGTCTGAGGAATCAATGAACTTTTTGGTAAATTGATCCTCCAACCATGATCTTGAAGAAACAACACAAGTCGATTCGTATGAGATTCTGCTAAATGTGAAGACTGAGCAAGTACCAAGATATCGTCCAAATAAGGAAATACCACAATACCCTGTTCTCTGATTACAGACAGAAGGGCACCGAGAACCTTTGTAAAAATTCTTGGGGCTGTAGCTAGGCCAAACGGTAGAGCCACAAACTGGTAATGCTTGTCTAGGAAAGAGAATCTCAGAAACTGATAGTGATCTGGATGAATCGGAATATGCAGATATGCATCCTGTAAATCTATTGTGGACATATAATGCTCTTGCTGAACAAAAGGCAGGATAGTCCTTACAGTTACCATTTTGAATGTTGGTATCCTTACATAACGATTCAATATATTTAGATCCAGAACTGGTCTGAAGGAATTCTCCTTCTTTGGTACAATGAAAAGATTTGAATAAAACCCCAGCCCCTGTTCCAGAACTGGAACTGGTATAATTACTCCAGCCAACTCTAGATCTGAAACACATTTCAGAAATGCTTGAGCCTTCGCTGGGTTTACTGGGACACGGGAAAGAAAAAATCTCTTTGCAGGAGGCCTTATCTTGAAGCCAATTCTGTACCCTTTTGAAACAATGTTCTGAATCCAGAGATTGTGAACGGAATTGAACCAAATTTCTTTGAAAAAACGTAATCTGCCCCCTACCAGCTGAGCTGGAATGAGGGCCGCACCTTCATGTGGACTTGGGAGCTGGCTTTGGTTTTCTGAAGGGCTTGGATTTATTCCAGACTGGAGATGGTTTCCAAACTGATACCGCTCCTGAGGATGAAGGATCAGGCTTTTGTTCCTTGTTGTGACGAAAGGAACGAAAACGATTATTAGACCTAAATTTACCTTTACATTTTTTATCCTGTGGTAAAAAAGTTCCTTTCCCTCCAGTAACAGTTGAGATAATAGAATCCAACTGAGAACCAAATCATTTATTACCCTGGAAAGAAAGGGAAAGCAGAGTAGACTTAGAAGACATATCAGCATTCCAAGTTTTAAGCCATAAAGCTCTTCTAGCTAAAATAGCTAGAGACATATACCTGACATCAACTCTAATGATATCAAAGATGGCATCACAAATAAAATTATTAGCATGTTGTAGAAGAATAATAATGCTATGAGAATTATGATCTGTTACTTGTTGCGCTAAAGCTTCTAACCAAAAGGTTGAAGCTGCAGCAACATCCGCTAAAGATATAGCAGGTCTAAGAAGATTACCTGAACACAAGTAAGCTTTTCTTAGAAAGGATTCAATGTTCCTATCTAAAGGATCCTTAAAGGAAGTACCATCTGCCGTAGGAATAGTAGTACGCTTAGCAAGAGTAGAGACAGCCCCATCAACCTTAGGGATTTTGTCCCAAAATTCTAATCTGTCAGATGGCACAGGATATAATTGCTTAAAACGTTTAGAAGGAGTAAAAGAATTACCCAAATTATTCCATTCCCTGGAAATTACTTCAGAAATAGCACCAGGGACAGGAAAAACTTCTGGAATAACTACAGGAGATTTAAAAACCTTATCTAAACGTTTAGATTTAGTATCAAGAGGACTAGAATCCTCAATTTCTAATGCAATTAGGACTTCTTTAAGTAAAGAACGAATAAATTCCATTTTAAATAAATATGAAGATTTATCAGCATCAACCTCTGAGACAGAATCCTCTGAATCATCAGAACCAATATCAGTATCAGAAGGATGATGTTCATTTAAAAATTCATCTGAAAAATTAGAATTTTTAAAAGACTTTTTACGTTTACTAGAAGGAGGAATAACAGACATAGCCTTCTTAATGGATTTAGAAACAAAATCTCTTATGTTATCAGGAACACTCCGAGTATTAGATGTTGACGGAACAGCAACAGGTAATGTAACAGTACTAAAGGAAATATTATCTGCATTAACAAGTTTGTCATGACAAACAGTACAAACAACAGCTGGAGGAACAGATACCAAAAGTTTACAGCAGATACACTTAGCTTTGGTAGCTCCAGCACCAGGCAGGGATTTTCCAGAAGTATCTTCTGACTCAGCTTCAACGTGGGACATCTTGCAATATGTAATAGAAAAAACAACATATAAAGCAAAATTGATCAAATTCCTTAAATGACAGTTTCAGGAATGGGAAAAAAATGCCATAGAACAAGCTTCTAGCAACCAGAAGCACAAAATAATGAGACTTAAATAATGTGGAGACAAAAGTGACGCCCATATTTTTTTAGCGCCAAAAAAGACGCCCACATTATTTGGCGCCTAAATGCTTTTGGCTCCAAAATGACGCCACATCCGGAACGCCGACACCTTTGGCGCAAAAAAAAACGTCAAAAACGACGCAACTTCCGGCGACACGTATGACGCCGGAAACAGAAAAAAATTTTGCGCCAAAAAAGTCTGCGCCAAGAATGACGCAATAAAATGAAGCATTTTCATCCCCCGCGAGCCTAACAGCCCACAGGGAAAAAACATAATTTATGCTTACCTGATAAATTCCTTTCTCCTGTAGTGTAGTCAGTCCACGGGTCATCATTACTTCTGGGATATTAACTCCTCCCCAACAGGAAGTGCAAGAGGATCACCCAAGCAGAGCTGCTATATAGCTCCTCCCCTCTACGTCACACCCAGTCATTCGACCGAGAACCGAACGAGAAAGGAGAAACTATAGGGTGCAGTGGTGACTGGAGTATAATTTAAAAATTTAGACCTGCCATAAAAAACAGGGCGGGCCGTGGACTGACTACACTACAGGAGAAAGGAATTTATCAGGTAAGCATAAATTATGTTTTCTCCTGTTAAGTGTAGTCAGTCCACGGGTCATCATTAATTCTGGGATACCAATACCAAAGCTAAAGTACACGGATGACGGGAGGGACAGGCAGGATCTTATATACGGAAGGGACCACTGCCTGAAGAACCTTTCTCCCAAAAACAGCCTCCGAAGAAGCAAAAGTGTCAAATTTGTAAAATTTGGAAAAAGTATGAAGAGAAGACCAAGTTGCAGCCTTGCAAATCTGTTCAACAGATGCCTCATTCTTAAAGGCCCAAGTGGAAGCCACAGCTCTAGTAGAATGAGCTGTAATTCTTTCAGGAGGCTGCTGTCCAGCAGTCTCATAGGCTAAACGTATTATGCTACAAAGCCAAAAAGAGAGAGAGGTAGCAGAAGCTTTTTGACCTCTTCTCTGTCCAGAATAAACGACAAACAGGGAAGAAGTTTGGCGAAAATCTTTAGTTGCCTGTAAATAAAATTTCAGGGCACGAACTACATCTAGATTGTGCAGAAGTCGTTCCTTCTTTGAGGAAGGGTTAGGACACAATGATGGAACAACAATCTCTTGATTGATATTCTTGTTAGTGACTACCTTAGGTAAGAACCCAGGTTTAGTACGCAGAACTACCTTATCTGAATGAAAAATCAGATACGGAGAATCACAATGTAAGGCTGATAATTCAGAGACTCTACGAGCCGAGGAAATAGCCATTAAAAACAGAACTTTCCAAGATAACAGCTTGATATCAATGGAATGAAGGGGTTCAAACGGAACACCCTGTAAAACGTTAAGAACTAAATTTAAGCTCCATGGTGGAGCAACAGTTTTAAACACAGGCTTAATCCTGGCCAAAGCCTGGCAAAAAGCCTGAACGTCTGGAACTTCTGACAGACGTTTGTGTAAAAGAATGGACAGAGCTGAGATCTGTCCCTTTAAGGAACTAGCAGATAAACCCTTTTCTAAACCCTCTTGTAGAAAAGACAATATCCTAGGAATCCTAACCTTACTCCATGAGTAACTCTTGGATTCGCACCAATGTAAGTATTTACGCCATATTTTATGGTAAATCTTTCTGGTAACAGGTTTCCTAGCCTGTATTAAGGTATCAATTACTGACTCCGAAAATCCACGCTTTGATAAAATCAAGCGTTCAATTTCCAAGCAGTCAGCTTCAGAGAAATTAGATTTTGATGTTTGAAAGGACCCTGAATTAGAAGGTCCTGTCTCAGAGGCAGAGACCAAGGTGGACAGGATGACATGTCCACTAGATCTGCATACCAGGTCCTGCGTGGCCACGCAGGCGCTATTAGAATCACCGATGCTCTCTCCTGTTTGATCCTGGCAATCAATCAAGGAAGCATCGGGAAGGGTGGAAACACATAGGCCATCCCGAAGGTCCAAGGTGCTGTCAAAGCATCTACCAGAACCGCTCCCGGGTCCTTGGACCTGGACCCGTAACAAGGAAGCTTGGCGTTCTGGCGAGACGCCATGAGATCTATTTGGGCAAAGACCTCCGGATGAAGTTCCCACTCCCCCGGATGAAAAGTCTGACGACTTAGGAAATCCACCTCCCAGTTCTCCACTCCAGGAATGTGGATCGCTGACAGGTGGCAAGAGTGAGACTCTGCCCAGTGAATTATCTTTGATACTTCCATCATCGCTAGGGAGCTTCTTGTCCCTCCTTGATGGTTGATGTAAGCTACAGTCGTGATGTTGTCCGACTGAAACCTGATGAACCCCCGAGTTGTTAACTGAGGCCAAGCCAGAAGGGCATTGAGAACTGCTCTCAATTCCAGAATGTTTATTGGAAGGAGACTCTCCTCCTGAGTCCATGATCCCTGAGCCTTCAGGGAATTCCAGACTGCGCCCCAACCTAGTAGGCTGGCGTCTGTTGTTACAATTGTCCAATCTGGTCTGCTGAATGGCATCCCCCTGGACAGATGTGGCCGAGAAAGCCACCATAGAAGAGAATTTCTGGTCTCTTGATCCAGATTCAGAGTAGGGGACAAATCTGAGTAATCCCCATTCCACTGACTTAGCATGCACAATTGCAGCGGTCTGAGATGTAGGCGTGCAAAGGGTACTATGTCCATTGCCGCTACCATTAAGCCGATTACCTCCATGCATTGAGCCACTGACGGGTGTTGAATGGAATGAAGGACACGGCAAGCATTTTGAAGCTTTGTTAACCTGTCTTCTGTCAGGTAGATCTTCATTTCTACAGAATCTATAAGAGTCCCCAAGAAGGGAACTCTTGTGAGTGGAAAGAGAGAACTTTTCTCTTCGTTCACCTTCCACCCATGCGACCTTAGAAATGCCAGTACTAACTCTGTATGAGACTTGGCAGTTTGAAAGCTTGACGCTTGTATCAGAATGTCGTCTAGGTATGGAGCCACCGAAATTCCTCGCGGTCTTAGTACCGCCAGAAGAGCGCCCAGAACCTTTGTGAAGATTCTTGGAGCCGTAGCCAATCCGAATGGAAGAGCTACAAACTGGTAATGCCTGTCTAGGAAGGCAAACCTTAGATACCGGTAATGATCTTTGTGAATCGGTATGTGAAGGTAAGCGTCCTTTAAATCCACTGTGGTCATGTACTGACCCTTTTGGATCATGGGTAAGATTGTCCGAATAGTTTCCATTTTGAACGATGGAACTCTTAGGAATTTGTTTAAGATCTTTAAATCCAAGATTGGTCTGAAGGTTCCTTCTTTCTTGGGAACCACAAACAGATTTGAGTAAAACCCCTGTCCGTGCTCCGACCGCGGAACCGGGTGGATCACTCCCATTAGAAAAAGATCTTGTACACAGCGTAGAAACGCCTCTTTCTTTATTTGGTTTGTTGACAACCTTGAAAGATGAAATCTCCCTTTTGGGGGAGAGATTTTGAAGTCCAGAAGATATCCCTGAGATATGATCTCTAACGCCCAGGGATCCTGGACATCTCTTGCCCAAGCCTGGGCGAAGAGAGAAAGTCTGCCCCCCACTAGATCCGTTCCCGGATCGGGGGCCCTCAATTCATGCTGTCTTAGGGGCAGCAGCAGGTTTTCTGGCCTGCTTGCCCTTGTTCCAGGACTGGTTAGGTTTCCAGCCTTGTCTGTAGCGAGCAACAGCTCCTTCCTGTTTTGGTGCAGAGGAAGTTGATGCTGCTCCTGCCTTGAAGTTACGAAAGGCACGAAAATTAGACTGTTTAGCCCTAGGTTTGGCTCTGTCTTGAGGCAGGGCATGGCCTTTACCTCCTGTAATGTCAGCGATAATTTCTTTCAAACCGGGCCCGAATAAGGTCTGCCCTTTGAAAGGTATGTTAAGTAATTTAGATTTAGAAGTAACATCAGCTGACCAGGATTTTAGCCACAGTGCTCTACGTGCCTGAATGGCGAATCCGGAATTCTTAGCCGTAAGTTTAGTTAAATGTACTACGGCATCTGAAATAAATGAATTAGCTAGCTTAAGGGTTTTAAGCTTATTTGAAATCTCATCTATAGTTATTGAGTCAAGAGTCTCTTCCAGAGACTCGGACCAAAATGCGGCCGCAGCCGTGACAGACGCAATACATGCAAGGGGTTGCAATATAAAACCTTGTTGAACAAACATTTTCTTAAGGTAACCCTCTAATTTTTTATCCATTGGATCTGAAAAGGCACAGCTATCCTCCACCGGGATAGTGGTACGTTTAGCCAGAGTAGAAACCGCTCCCTCCACCTTAGGGACCATCTGCCATAAGTCCCGTGTGGTGGCGTCTATTGGAAACATTTTTCTAAATACAGGAGGGGGGGAAAAGGGTACACCGGGCCTATCCCACTCCTTAGTAATTATCTCTGTAAGCCTCTTAGGTATAGGAAATACGTCAGTACTCGCTGGTACTGCATAGTATCTATCCAGCCTACATAATTTCTCTGGGATTGCAACGGTGTTACAATCATTCAGAGCCGCTAATACCTCCCCTAGCAGTACACAGAGGTTTTCTAGTTTAAACTTAAAATTTGAAATGTCTGAATCCACTCTATTTGGATCAGATCCGTCACCTGCAGATTGAAGCTCTCCGTCCTCATGTTCTGCAAATTGTGACGCAGTATCTGACATGGCCCTATTATTATCAGCGCACTCTGTTCTCACCCCAGAGTGATCTCGCTTACCTCTAAGTTCTGGTAATTTAGACAAAACTTCAGTCATAACATTAGCCATGTCCTGTAGTGTGATTTGTAATGGCCGCCCTGAAGTACTCGGCGTTACAATATCACGCACCTCCCGAGCGGGAGATGCAGGTACTGACACGTGAGGCAAGTTAGTCGCATAACTTCCCCCTCGTTGTTTGGTGAATGATGTTCAATTTGTACAGATTGACTTTTATTTAAAGTAGCATCAATGCAATTGGTACATAAATTTCTATTGGGCTCCACCTTGGCTTTTGCACATATAGCACAGAGATATTCCTCTGAGTCAGACATGTTTAACAAACTAGCAATTAAACTAGCAAGCTTGGAAATACTTTTCAACTCAATTTACAAGTAATATGAAAAACGTACTGTGCCTTTAAGAAGCACAGAAAAAACTATGACAGTTGAATAACAATGAACCGGAGAAATTATAAAAACCAAATTTTTCCCGGTAAAGGCATAAATTTAGCAAAGGATTGCCCCCATTAGCAATGGATAACTAACCCTTAATAGCAGAAAAAAATGTACAACATATAAACGTTTTTCAAAGCACAATCTCACAGGTCTGCTGTGAGTGATTACCTCCCTCAAAATAATTTTTGAAGACCCTTGAGCTCTGTAGAGACGATCCGGATCATGCAGGGAGAGAAACAGACTTGTGACTGAATTTCTGATGCGTAGCAAAAGCGCCAAAATAGGCCCCTCCCCCTCACACACAGCAGTGAGGGAAGTTCAGTAAACTGTCTTAAATTAAAATAAACGACAGCCAAGTGGAAAAACAGTGCCCAAAACAATTTTTCACCCAGTACCTCAGATAATTAAACGATTTAACATGCCAGCAAAACGTTTGAAATCAAATAATATGAAATGTCATTAAACAGCCTGCTGCTAGACGTTCCCACTGCAAGCTAGGCTAAAAGTTATATGCATAGTATTATCCCAGTGAAGTGCCATTCCCCAGAATACTGAAGTGTAAACATATATACATAACAGCCTGATACCAGTTGCTACTACTGCATTTAAGGCTGAACTTACATTATATCGGTATTGGCAGTATTTTCTCAGTCAATTCCATTCCTCAGAAAATAATATACTGCAACATACCTCTTTGCAGGTGAACCTGCCCGCTGTCCCCTGATCTGAAGTTTACCTCACTTCTCAGAATGGCCGAGAACAGCAAAATGAATCTTAGCTACGCCGGCTAAAATCATCCAAAAACTCAGGTAGATTCTTCTTCAAATTCTACCTGAGAAGGAACAACACACTCCGGTGCTGTTTTAAAATAACAAACTTTTGATTGAAGATATAAAAACTAAGTATAATCACCACAGTCCTCTCACACATCCTATCTATTAGTTGGGTGCAAGAGAATGACTGGGTGTGACGTAGAGGGGAGGAGCTATATAGCAGCTCTGCTTGGGTGATCCTCTTGCACTTCCTGTTGGGGAGGAGTTAATATCCCAGAAGTAATGATGACCCGTGGACTGACTACACTTAACAGGAGAAAGACAAATTTTTAAGGTAAGAAAAAACATAATTTATGTAAGAACTTACCTGATAAATTCATTTCTTTCATATTAGCAAGAGTCCATGAGCTAGTGACGTATGGGATATACATTCCTACCAGGAGGGGCAAAGTTTCCCAAACCTCAAAATGCCTATAAATACACCCCTCACCACACCCACAATTCAGTTTAACGAATAGCCAAGAAGTGGGGTGATAAGAAAGGAGCGAAAGCATCAACAAGGAATTGGAATAATTGTGCTTTATACAAAATCATAACCACCACAAAAAAAGGGCGGGCCTCATGGACTCTTGCTAATATGAAAGAAATGAATTTATCAGGTAAGTTCTTACATAAATTATGTTTTCTTTCATGTAATTAGCAAGAGTCCATGAGCTAGTGACGTATGGGATAATGACTACCCAAGATGTGGATCTTTCCACACAAGAGTCACTAGAGAGGGAGGGATAAAATAAAGACAGCCAATTCCTGCTGAAAATAATCCACACCCAAAATAAAGTTTAACGAAAAACATAAGCAGAAGATTCAAACTGAAACCGCTGCCTGAAGTACTTTTCTACCAAAAACTGCTTCAGAAGAAGAAAATACATCAAAATGGTAGAATTTAGTAAAAGTATGCAAAGAGGACCAAGTTGCTGCTTTGCAGATCTGGTCAACCGAAGCTTCATTCCTAAACGCCCAGGAAGTAGAAACTGACCTAGTAGAATGAGCTGTAATTCTCTGAGGCGGAGTTTTACCCGACTCAACATAGGCAAGATGAATTAAAGATTTCAACCAAGATGCCAAAGAAATGGCAGAAGCTTTCTGGCCTTTTCTAGAACCGGAAAAGATAACAAATAGACTAGAAGTCTTACGAAAAGATTTCGTAGCTTCAACATAATATTTCAAAGCTCTAACAACATCCAAAGAATGCAACGATTTCTCCTTAGAATTCTTAGGATTAGGACATAATGAAGGAACCACAATTTCTCTACTAATGTTGTTGTAATTCACAACTTTAGGTAAAAATTCAAAAGAAGTTCGCAACACCGCCTTATCCTGATGAAAAATCAGAAAAGGAGACTCACAAGAAAGAGCAGATAATTCAGAAACTCTTCTGGCAGAAGAGATGGCCAAAAGGAACAAAACTTTCCAAGAAAGTAATTTAATGTCCAATGAATGCATAGGTTCAAACGGAGGAGCTTGAAGAGCTCCCAGAACCAAATTCAAACTCCAAGGAGGAGAAATTGACTTAATGACAGGTTTTATACGAACCAAAGCTTGTACAAAACAATGAATATCAGGAAGAATAGCAATCTTTCTGTGAAAAAGAACAGAAAGAGCAGAGATTTGTCCTTTCAAAGAACTTGCGGACAAACCCTTATCTAAACCATCCTGAAGAAACTGTAAAATTCTCGGTATTCTAAAAGAATGCCAGGAAAAATGATGAGAAAGACACCAAGAAATATAAGTCTTCCAGACTCTATAATATATCTCTCGAGATACAGATTTACGAGCCTGTAACATAGTATTAATCACAGAGTCAGAGAAACCTCTTTGACCAAGAATCAAGCGTTCAATCTCCATACCTTTAAATTTAAGGATTTCAGATCCTGATGGAAAAAAGGACCTTGTGACAGAAGGTCTGGTCTTAACGGAAGAGTCCACGGTTGGCAAGAGGCCATCCGTACAAGATCCGCATACCAAAACCTGTGAGGCCATGCCGGAGCTACCAGCAGAACAAACGAGCATTCCTTCAGAATCTTGGAGATTACTCTTGGAAGAAGAACTAGAGGCGGAAAGATATAGGCAGGATGATACTTCCAAGGAAGTGATAATGCATCCACTGCCTCCGCCTGAGGATCCCGGGATCTGGACAGATACCTGGGAAGTTTCTTGTTTAGATGGGACGCCATCAGATCTATTTCTGGAAGTTCCCACATTTGAACAATCTGAAGAAATACCTCTGGGTGAAGAGACCATTCGCCCGGATGCAACGTTTGGCGACTGAGATAATCCGCTTCCCAATTGTCTACACCTGGGATATGAACCGCAGAGATTAGACAGGAGCTGGATTCCGCCCAAACCAAAATTCGAGATACTTCTTTCATAGCCAGAGGACTGTGAGTCCCTCCTTGATGATTGATGTATGCCACAGTTGTGACATTGTCTGTCTGAAAACAAATGAACGATTTTCTCTTCAGAAGAGGCCAAAACTGAAGAGCTCTGAAAATTGCACGGAGTTCCAAAATATTGATCGGTAATCTCACCTCCTGAGATTCCCAAACTCCTTGTGCCGTCAGAGATCCCCACACAGCTCCCCAACCTGTGAGACTTGCATCTGTTGAAATTACAGTCCAAGTCGGAAGCACAAAAGAAGCCCCCCTGAATTAAACGATGGTGATCTGTCCACCAGAGTGTCGAACAATCGGTTTTAAAGATATTAATTGAGATATCTTCGTGTAATCCTTGCACCATTGCTTCAGCATACAGAGCTGAAGAGGTCGCATGTGAAAACGAGCAAAGGGGATCGCGTCCGATGCAGCAGTCATAAGACCTAGAATTTCCATGCATAAGGCTACCGAAGGGAATGATTGTGACTGAAGGTTTCGACAAGCTGCAATCAACTTTAGACGTCTCTTGTCTGTTAAAGACAGAGTCATGGACACTGAATCCATCTGGAAACCCAGAAAAGTTACCCTTGTCTGAGGAATCAAAGAACTTTTTGGTAAATTGATCCTCCAACCATGATCTTGAAGAAACAACACAAGTCGATTCGTATGAGATTCTGCTAAATGTAAAGACTGAGCAAGTACCAAGATATCGTCCAAATAAGGAAATACCACAATACCCTGTTCTCTGATTACAGACAGCAGGGCACCGAGAACCTTTGTAAAAATTCTTGGAGCTGTAGCTAGGCCAAACGGCAGAGCCACAAATTGGTAATGCTTGTCCAGAAACGAGAATCTCAGGAACTGATAATGATCTGGATGAATCGGAATATGCAGATATGCATCCTGTAAATCTATTGTGGACATATAATTCCCTTGCTGAACAAAAGGTAAGATAGTCCTTACAGTTACCATCTTGAACGTTGGTATCCTTACATAACGATTCAATATTTTTAGATCCAGAACTGGTCTGAAAGAATTCTCCTTCTTTGGTACAATGAAGAGATTTGAATAAAACCCCATCCCCTGTTCCGGAACTGGAACTGGCATAATTACTCCAGTCAACTCTAGATCTGAAACACATTTCAGAAATGCTTGAGCTTTTACTGGATTTACTGGGACACGGGAAAGAAAAAATCTCTTTGCAGGAGGTCTCAACTTGAAACCAATTCTGTACCCTTCTGAAACAATGCTCTGAATCCAAAGATTGTGAACAGAATTGATCCAAATTTCCTTGAAAAAACGTAACCTGCCCCCTACCAGCTGAGCTGGAATGAGGGCCGCACCTTCATGTGGACTTAGAAGCAGGCTTTGCCTTTCTAGCTGGCTTTGATTTATTCCAGACTGGAGATGGTCTCCAAACTGAAACTGCTCCTGAGGATGAAGGATCAGGCTTTTGTTCTTTGTTGAAACGAAAGGAACGAAAACGATTATTAGCCCTGTTTTTACCTTTAGATTTTTTATCCTGTGGTAAAAAAGTTCCTTTCCCACCAGTAACAGTTGAAATAATGGAATCCAACTGAGAACCAAATAATTTGTTACCCTGGAAAGAAATGGAAAGTAAAGTTGATTTAGAAGCCATATCAGCATTCCAAGTTTTAAGCCATAAAGCTCTTCTAGCTAAAATAGCTAGAGACATAAACCTGACATCAACTCTGATAATATCAAAAATGGCATCACAGATAAAATTATTAGCATGCTGAAGGAGAATAATAATATCATGAGAATCACGATGTGTTACTTGTTGCGCTAAAGTTTCCAACCAAAAAGTTGAAGCTGCAGCAACATCAGCCAAAGATATAGCAGGTCTAAGAAGATTACCTGAACACAGATAAGCTTTTCTTAGAAAGGATTCAATTTTCCTATCTAGAGGATCCTTAAACGAAGTACCATCTGACGTAGGAATAGTAGTACGTTTAGCAAGGGTAGAAATAGCCCCATCAACTTTAGGGATCTTGTCCCAAAATTCTAATCTGTCAGACGGCACAGGATATAATTGCTTAAAACGTTTAGAAGGAGTAAATGAATTACCCAAATTATCCCATTCTTTGGAAATTACTGCAGAAATAGCATTAGGAACAGGAAAAACTTCTGGAATAACCACAGGAGCTTTAAATACCTTATCTAAACGTTTAGAATTAGTATCAAGAGGACCAGAATCCTCTATTTCTAAAGCAATTAGTACTTCTTTAAGTAAAGAACGAATAAATTCCATTTTAAATAAATATGAAGATTTATCAGCATCAACCTCTGAGACAGAATCCTCTGAACCAGAGGAATCATCAGAATCAGAATGATGATGTTCATTTAAAAATTCATCTGTAGGGAGAGAAGTTTTAAAAGATTTTTTACGTTTACTAGAAGGAGAAATAACAGACATAGCCTTCTTTAT
Organism: Bombina bombina; assembly: GCF_027579735.1. Taxonomy (NCBI): domain Eukaryota; kingdom Metazoa; phylum Chordata; class Amphibia; order Anura; family Bombinatoridae; genus Bombina; species Bombina bombina. Next base: position 177,974,268 of record NC_069500.1, read on the forward strand.
GGATTCAGAAACAAAATCTCTTATATTATCAGGAACATTCTGCACCTTAGATGTTGAAGGAACTGCAACAGGCAATGGTACTTTACTAAAGGAAATATTATCTGCTTTAACAAGTTTGTCATGACAATCAATACAAACAACAGCTGGAGGAATAGCTACCAAAAGTTTACAGCAGATACACTTAGCTTTGGTAGATTCAGCACTTGACAGCGATTTTCCTGTAGTATCTTCTGACTCAGATGCAACGTGAGACATCTTGCAATATGTAAGAGAAAAAACAACATATATATAAAGCAAAATTGATCAAATTCCTTAAATGACAGTTTCAGGAATGGGAAAAAATGCCAAAGAACAAGCTTCTAGCAACCAGAAGCAATAAAAAATGAGACTTAAATAATGTGGAGACAAAAGCGACGCCCATATTTTTTCGCACCAAATAAGACGCCCACATTATTTGGCGCCTAAATGCTTTTTGGCGCCAAAAATGACGCCACATCCGGAACGCCGACATCTTTGGCGCAAAATAACGTCAAAAAATGATGCAACTTCCGGCGACACGTATGACGCCGGAAACGGAAATAGAATTTTTGCGCCAAAAAAGTCTGCGCCAAGAATGACGCAATAAAATGAAGCATTTTCAGCCCCCGCGAGCCTAACAGCCCACAGGGAAAAAGTCAAATTTTAAGGTAAGAAAAATGTTAAATTAAAATGCATTATCCCAAATATGAAACTGACTGTCTGAAAATAAGGAAAGTTGAACATTCTGAGTCAAGGCAAATAAATGTTTGAATACATATATTTAGAACTTTATAAACAAAGTGCCCAACCATAGCTTGGAGTGTCACAGAAAATAAGACTTACTTACCCCAGGACACTCATCTACATATAGCAGATAGCCAAACCAGTACTGAAACGAGAATCAGCAGAGGTAATGGTATATATAAGAGTATATCGTCGATCTGAAAAGGGAGGTAAGAGATGAATCTCTACGACCGATAACAGAGAACCTATGAAATAGACCCCGTAGAAGGAGATCACTGCATTCAAATAGGCAATACTCTCCTCACATCCCTCTGACATTCACTGCACGCTGAGAGGAAAACCGGGCTCCAACTTGCTGCGGAGCGCATATCAACGTAGAATCTAGCACAAACTTACTTCACCACCTCCATCGGAGGCAAAGTTTGTAAAACTGAATTGTGGGTGTGGTGAGGGGTGTATTTATAGGCATTTTGAGGTTTGGGAAACTTTGCCCCTCCTGGTAGGAATGTATATCCCATACGTCACTAGCTCATGGACTCTTGCTAATTACATGAAAGAAAATGATTTATTCATATGCATTATCCCAAATATGAAACTGACTGTCTGAAATAAGGAACGTTGAACATCCTGAGTCAAGGCAAATAAATGTTTGAATACATATATTTAGAACTTTATATAAAAGTGCCCAACCATAGCTTAGAGTGTCACAGAAAATAAGACTTACTTACCCCAGGACACTCATCTACATGTAGTAGAAAGCCAAACCAGTACTGAAACGAGAATCAGTAGAGGAAATGGTATATATAAGAGTATATCGTCGATCTGAAAAGGGAGGTAAGAGATGAATCTCTACGACCGATAACAGAGAACCTATGAAATAGACCTCGTAGAAGGAGATCACTGCATTCAAATAGGCAATACTCTCCTCACATCCCTCTGACATTCACTGCACTCTGAGAGGAAAACCGGGCTCCAACCTGCTGCGGAGCGCATATCAACGTAGAATCTAGCACAAACTTACTTCACCACCTCCATAGGAGGCAAAGTTTGTAAAACTGATTTGTGGGTGTGGTGAGGGGTGTATTTATAGGCATTTTGAGGTTTGGGAAACTTTGCCCCTCCTGGTAGGAATGTATATCCCATACGTCACTAGCTCATGGACTCTTGCTAATTACATGAAAGAAATATTTACAGTAAATACATAGTTAACATCTTTATTAAATATGAATATTGCATACATATAGTTTTATCATGTTTTCATCTACTTAATGGCAAAGGGCTCTAATGCATATATATATATATATATATATATATATATATATATATATATATATAGTCTATATGTGTGTACATATACATCATTTCACATAAAAGATATTATTTCTAACCTTGACAATGACTATATTTCCTATTCAAACTAATTTCATGTATTTTTGCATTAAAATTCAGGAAATGTCTAAGTGACCCCAAACTTTTGAACGCCATTGTATATGCATACGAAACACGTTTGACCTTCTTGGTTTCACGTGTGTATTGTTTTTGTGCATTAATAAAGGATGAAGATGTTTTTCTACACATCAGTATTAATAGTTAATCTGCCTGAAGCCGCGTGTGGATTTATATTGGATTTAAAGTTCCACTGGAAGAGAAGCTATGGAAAGGAAAAGTGATTAAGATGACTCACTGGGGAGGTGCCTAACAACTTGTCTTCTTATTATATAATCTGTGACAACATTACACTACTGATTCATCCCTACATTTTTTGCACCATACAGGCCTAGATTATAAGTGAAGCGCCATTGATAGCACAAGGTGCGCTATCAAGATCGTGGAACAGCGGTAAGATTAGTATGCAATCTGGTATTACAAGTCCATAGTAAAACAGAATAAGCAAAGAATGTTTAGAGCGGTGGGTATCCCTTTAGTGCGCCCTGTAGTTTGCTCATATTACAAGTTGTGAGTTATGTGTTGTGCTCGAGCACAACACATAACAGCACTAAAAACGTTAGCTCAACTTGAGACCTGAAGTAAAGTGTTAGGGCTACAATAAAAGTATAACAAAACATGTAAAACATATTCAAGTATTACACTCATATAACAACATATTACATGTTTGACTGGGAAGGACTTAAAAGTGTGTGTGTCTATATATATATATTAAAAAGTGAAGTTTGGGACTGGTTTTCTGAGAAAGGACATTTCTCCTTGCTTGAAATTGAAGGAGCCCTAGTAGCACCTTATGCCCTTAAAGCATGAACACACATGCCCTTAAAACTAATTCCTATAGAAACAAGGGGGATGTTAATCATAGACCAACCAATACGGGCCTGGCGTCAATTCTGTGCTAAAATTGGGATCAGCCATAGAGGATCATCTTTTCTACCAATTAAAGGTAACCCTGAATTCGAGGTAGGCTATGACTCAGCTAGATTTAATGCCTGGTCAGATTTAGGGATTAACTACATCGCACAGTTACTCAAAAAAGAAGATAACTCGATTAAAACTTTTAATGAATGTAAATCTGAATTCAATATACCAAATTGCCTTTTCTTTTCTTACTTACAAATACGCCACTATGCTGATCAGTGTAGGAAAATAGAGGCAATAGAATGGGACAATGATATACTAAGGCAGATAACTAGTATGTTTCAAGCAGGAAATTTTTCTATCACGCACTCTTATAATGCCCTACTCACCTCTCAAGAACAAAGCAATAAAAGATATTTGGAACTTAAATGGGATTTAGTAGGTGAAAACTCACAAGATTCAGACTTATTTAAGAACTCTGGAGATAGGGTAGCAAAGGCAATGAGAGGGGAATATTTTAAAGAACAACAGTTAAAGATTTGGTATCAATGTTATTATACACCCAGCTGGCAGGCTCGGTGGGATAAAAAACATGAGAAGATAGTTTGTAGTAAATGCAAGTACTTTGCAGCAGATATGTTCCATCTTTTCTGGTCCTGCCCTGTAATTCAAAGATTCTGGGGGAAAATTTCATTCTGGGTCACTAAAATCTTAAATCAACACTTTCAAGTAAGTAAACATGTAGTCTTTTTCCTAGTAAACCAGGAAGAAGCAGGTCCTAGCTATTTATTAATAAATACAATGATATTGCTTGGTAGGAAACTGGTACTAAAATACTGGCAGTCTAATAAAGAACCCAGATTTTCTGAATTTAAAAATGGGATAACATATCAAATGTTTCTAGAACAAGCCTCAGTACAGGCACAGATAGATAATAATATAAGGTTCTTCTTAAATAAATGGGGGATTTTTATCAAATCTTTAGATCAGGAAACTCAAAAATTGATCCTGCAGCCGTTTAAGAACTCTCTTTTCCTATTGGAAGCTAACCTTAGAGGTGAGTGGCTGCTTGCTTGAAAGATTGTGGTGGAAACTGGTAGGGGAGAGGGGGGGGGGGGGTTGTGTGTTTTTTTTTTTTTTTTCCCCCTCTCTTTCTTCTTTTCTTTCTCTTCTCTGTGTGTGTGTCGGATAGGATCTAGAGAATATAGCATTAATGGAGATTATAGTTTTGGTAAGGGTTTTTATGTATTAAGAAAAAATGCCATGTCAGAACCGTCTTTTTCTTTTTCGAGTGGTTAGGTGAACATTTCTACGCGCTTAAGGTGTCTTTTAATTTCTAAGTGAGATTGTACTCTGTTGTGTATTAACGTTTATTTTTGGAAGCATTTTGTTATCTGCTTTTTTTGTTGGAAACACCTATTGTTAATTGTTTTTTCTTTTTGGCAAAATAAAAAGATATAATAAAAAAAAAAAAAAAGTGAAGGTCAATTTTGATGAATTAGTGCCCGTTTTTTAATAATCCTATTAAAAACAAGGGCACTTTAATTAATCAAAATTGACATTTCATTGTTTTCTTCAAAAATTTACATTTTAATCCTGGCAGCCGCTCTAGCACTTCCTCCGCCCGTCGCAAGCCGTCTTCGCGGGTCCAAAATGACGAATCCGGCTTCCTCCAATCACGGCGCTGCATCAGGCCAAGATTCCCCCGGGGGGGAAGCCGTGATTGGAGGAAGCCAGGTTTGTCATTTCTGACGTCTGCAGAGGCTTCCGACGGCCGGGGGAATCGCTGCAGCGGCTGCCAGGATTAAAATGTAAGCTTTTGAAGAAAATAATTGAAATGTCAATTTTGATTAATTAAAGTGCCCTTGTTTTTAATAGGTTTATTAAAAATGGGGCACTACTTCATCAAAATTGATCTTCCCTTTAAATAGTATCGTTCTTCAATCTACTATCTATCATAATAAAATAACATTTTCTTCAGAGTGAAGAACAAGGCTATTTAAAGTATTTTGTAATGCACCTTTGGTTTTTAGCGCACTTGGCCTAGCGCATATTCGGGTTAGTGTGCAAGCAAAACCCAAAATAGGCTTTTGTAGCATGCCCCATAAAAGTCTTTGGGGAAAGGAAGTGAGCGCGACCGCGCTATCCGAACTCTAGATGTTAGCACACCTGAAGCTTTCACTGAAGTGATTGCTTTTTAGCACAAGAATAGGAGCTATTGATTTAACTTGAGCAGTGTCCGCACTCAATAGCACTTATATTTTTCAGTCCACTTGTAATCTAGGCTATATTGTTTTGGAAGTTGGGGAAGACAGTAGAAAGAGAGGGGGTGTTTCTATTAATTTTTATTTTCTTATATATATTCTTAATATTATTTTAGTATATTGTTTATCTTGTGCGCTTTATTGAACTATACTTTTAAAACAATTTAGCGTTTAATTACTTTACCACTATACCAATTGTTTGTTCTATTTTATGGTAGTTCATTCCAAACAAAAATTCCTACCTGGTATATGTTTTTGCATATTCTGATCTCCTTTAGAAGAGCTTCCAGCATATTGTTCAAAAAGCGAGAAGGCACTTGGCATCTTCTGTAGAGACAACGAGCCTTCCATTGCTGAAAGCAGTCTGCAGAAAAATAACACTTTCTGGTAATTCCCATTAAATAACTTGTATGGATTACTATAAAAAAAAAATAAAGCCTTTGAGAACTATCATTAGTTTTTATCATGCCCAAATACAATCAAATTTATACTATAACAGGAAGTATACATTATATTGTTCTGTAGTAAATTATTCTAGATGTAGGAACTTACAACTAGATTTAGATATAACATGCTTAAAGTGCAAGCATTTTTTTACATAAAATATAAAAATAATCTTTATATATACGTATAACTGAAATAGTTGTCCCACAAACAGCTGCCCATTATTATTTAACTCGTCACATGCCAATCTCATGGCTAGTACATATATAGAAAAACATATTAGTGATAGAAGAAAAGATAACTGTGAATGATAACGTGCAATGATTGCCAAGGGGTTTAAGAGGAAATATGTAGTTTCCCTCCAACTTTGGGAAAGGAGATTAGTAAAACTGACACTGGCGAGGGTGGGAATAATGACAAAATGAATGTCAAATGTATTGGTTTGGTTCTTCCTCATTCGGTGCAAGTTAAGGGCAGTACCTCCTATGATAGGTACAGTTCCTTCAATGAAGATGAGTGAACTGAGGAAGGGAAAAAATAGAGTGAACTGAGGAAACGAAAAGAATAGAAATGAGTCATCAATTCTATTAATCAATAATAAAATAAATGTATAGAACAGAGGAGGGGATAAAGTACAGTGAACAGAGGAAAGGAAAAAAGTAGAAAAAAAAGGCACTTTTTTTTTTATAACATTCGAAAATTAAAATGTTACATTTAATATTTAAATACTGCATTTAATTTTTAAAATATATAGGACCTTTTACACTGTTATTATGTAACATTAAAGGGACATGAAACCCCATTTTTTAATTTCATAATTCGAAAAGAGCATGTGATTTTACACAACTTTCCAATTTACTTCTATTATCAAATTTGTTTTGTTTTCTTAGTATCCTTTGTTGAAAAGGACACAAGGCTGCACATTTATGCCTCATGTTATTGGCTGACCTATTTACCTAATTCCCAATAGTGCATTGCAGCTTCTTCAAGAAAAGTTACCAAGAGAATGAAGCCAATTAGATAATAGCTGTAAATTGGAAAGTTCTTTAAAATTGTATTCTCTATCTGAATCATGAAATAATAATTTTGGGTTTTATGTCCCTTTAAAGTTAAAATATAGGTATCTGTATTCAGTGTTGTAAAATCGTGGTATTGACCCATCTGTAGAAAAAAACTAAATAATGTTCTATGATAACTGCATCTAGAAGCTATAACGTTATACTGTGATAAAATTATCCCCACTGTGAATCTCATGATGGTTTTAAGCCAACCACCACCAATGTTTTACAATACACTTGTTAGACCTGCCCCTGTAACAGTTTGTTGCTTAGGTCTTTACTGTAAAACAGTGACAAGGATCAACAGGAGAATACTATTCAGTAAGTGGGCTACAATGTTGCTCCATCTGAAGGCAAAAAAACGACATATCCAAGAAATTGTTTCAACTTTGTTTTACAAAAATATATTTATATATAGCATTCTATCTAACATAGATTTAATTTTGTTTCTTAAAGGGACACTCAACCCAAACTTTCTAATTTACTTCTATTATAACATTTTCTTCATTTTCTTGGTATCTTTTTTTGCAATGCAAGAATGTAAGTTTAGATGCCGGCCCATTTTTGGTGAACAACCTGGGTTGTTCTTGCTGATTGGTGGATAAATTTATCCACCAATAAAAAAAGTGCTGTCCAGAGTTCTAAACCAAAAAAAACTTAGATGACTTCTTTTTCAAATAAAGATAGCAAGAGAACGAAGAAAAATTGATAGTAGGAATAAATAAGAAAGTTGCTTAAAATTGCATGCTCTATCTGAATCACAGAAGAAAACATTTGGGTTCAGTGTCTCTAAGATTTATTTAGGATATTGCAACTCTGAAGCTGAAATTTTAGGCCACATTGGATTTGATCACAATCGTTTAGTAAATTTAATCTAACGTTTTTTTCTACACAATGGGGACTTTAGTATATAAATCGCTTGACATGCTTTTTTAAAGGATTGCGATCAACTCCATAATTTGCATATCCATATTGTAAATTAATTTGTCAACACTGATAATCTCTTTCATTATTACCTGGAGCAAAATTAAAGGGACACTAAAGTCAAAATTAAACTTTTATGATTCAGAAAGAGTATGCGGTTTTATGAGACTTTCCAATTTACTTTCATTATCATATTTTGCACAGTCTTTTTATTTGCACACTTTTTGAGCCAGTCTGTAATTGGCTGATGGCTGCCACCTGATAAAGGGGGCTGGCAAATGTGGGGGGGGGGGGAATAAATTTGTCAGAAAAAAAATCAACTGATTATTTGAAATTCAGAGTGTTATTGCGTTGTCTTTTTATTATGCAAGCGTTAAATATGCAATGCTACTGTATTTAAAGGGACATGAAACCCAAAACGTTTATTTTATGATTCAGATAGAGCATACCATTTTAAACAACTTTCCAATTTACTTCTATTATTTAATTTGCTTCCTTCTCTTGTTGTCTTTTGCTGAACAGTTTATCTAGGAAAGCTCAGGAGCAGCAAAGAACCTAGGTTCTAGCTGCTGATTGGTGGCTGCATATATATACCGATTGTCATTGGCTCACCCGATGTGTCTGGCGGGGCGAAAATACCATTTTGCGCTTGCGTGCAATCCCACCCCCTGCCTGCGCACAGCCAAACACGCACGGGCAGGAGCTGTCAATCTCCTCGGTCGGACTCGACGGCGGAGTTTGAATTTCGCCACCTCTAGGTTAGGGAAGCAGCAGTCTAGTGACCGCTGCTTGTTAAATTATGGCGAGATTATGTGAGAACTTGCAGCCGTAGGGCTTTGATAAATCGAGCCCTAAGAGTAAATTAGAAATTTGCTTAAAATTGCACGCTCTATCTGAATCATAAAAGAAAAAAATTGGGTTTCATATCCCCTTAAAGGGACACTGAACCCAAATTTTTTCTTTTGTGATTCTGATAGAGCATGCATTTTTAAGCAACTTTCTAATTTACTACTATTATCAATTTTTCTTCATTCTCTTGGTATCTTTATTTGAAATGCAAGAATGTAAGTTTAGATGCCGGCCCATTTTTTATCAACAACCTGGGTTGTTCTAGCTGATTGATGGATAAATTCACCCACCAATAAACAAGTGCTTTCCATGGTCTGAACCAAAAAAATAGCTTAGATGCCTTGTTTTTCAAATAAAGAAAGCAAGAGAAAAAAGAAAAATTGATAATAGGAGTAAATTAGAAAGTTGCTTAAAAACATAATTTATGTAAGAACTTACCTGATAAATTCATTTCTTTCATATTAGCAAGAGTCCATGAGCTAGTGACGTATGGGATATACATTCCTACCAGGAGGGGCAAAGTTTGCCAAACCTCAAAATGCCTATAAATACACCCCTCACCACACCCACAAATCAGTTTAACGAATAGCCAAGAAGTGGGGTGATAAAAAAGTGCGAAAGCATATAAAATAAGGAATTGAAATAGTTGTGCTTTATACAAAAAAATCATAACCACCACAAAAAGGGTGGGCCTCATGGACTCTTGCTAATATGAAAGAAATGAATTTATCAGGTAAGTTCTTACATAAATTATGTTTTCTTTCATGTAATTAGCAAGAGTCCATGAGCTAGTGACGTATGGGATAATGACTACCCAAGATGTGGATCTTTCCACGCAAGAGTCACTAGAGAGGGAGGGATAAAATAAAGACAGCCAATTCCTGCTGAAAATAATCCACACCCAAAATAAAGTTTAATGAAAACATAAGCAGAAGATTCAAACTGAAACCGCTGCCTGAAGTACTTTTCTACCAAACACTGCTTCAGATGAAGAAAACACATCAAAATGGTAGAATTTAGTAAACGTATTCAAAGAGGACCAAGTTGCTGCTTTGCAAATCTGATCAACCGAAGCCTCATTCCTAAACGCCCAGGAAGTAGAAACTGACCTAGTAGAATGAGCTGTAATCCTTTGAGGTGGAGTTTTACCCAACTCGACATAAGCATGGTGAATAAAGGATTTCAACCAAGAGCTTTCTGACCTTTCCTAGAACCGGAAAAGATGACAAATAGACCAGAAGTCTTTCGGAAAGACTTAGTAGCCTCAACATAATATTTCAAAGCTCTAACAACATCCAAAGAATGCAACGATTTCTCCTTAGAATTCTTAGGATTAGGACATAATGAAGGAACCACAATTTCTCTACTAATGTTGTTGGAATTCACAACCTTAGGAAAAAATTCAAAAGAAGTTCGCAACACCGCCTTATCCTGATGAAAAATCAGAAAAAGAGACTCACAAGAAAGAGCAGATAATTCAGAGACTCTTCTGGCAGAAGAGATGGCCAAAAGGAACAAAACTTTCCAAGAAAGTAATTTAATGTCCAATGAATGCATGGGTTCAAAAGGAGGAGCTTGAAGAGCCCTCAGAACCAAATTCAAACTCCAAGGAGGAGAAATTGACTTAATGACAGGTTTTATACGAACCAAAGCTTGTACAAAACAATGAATATCAGGAAGATTAGCAATCTTTCTGTGAAAAAGAACAGAAAGAGCAGAGATTTGTCCTTTCAAGGAACTTGCGGACAAACCTTTATCTAAACCATCCTGAAGAAACTGTAAAATTCTCGGAATTCTAAAAGAATGCCAGGAAAAATGATGAGAAAGACACCAAGAAATATAAGTCTTCCAGACTCTATAATATATCTCTCTAGATACAGATTTACGAGCCTGTAACATAGTATTAATCACAGAGTCAGAGAAACCTCTTTGACCAAGAATCAAGCGTTCAATCTCCATACCTTTAAATTTAAGGATTTGAGATCCTGATGGAAGAAAGGACCTTGTGACAGAAGGTCTGGTTTTAACGGAAGAGTCCACGGCTGGCAAGAGGCCATCCGGACAAGATCCGCATACCAAAACCTGTGAGGCCATGCTGGAGCTACCAGCAGAACAAACGAGCATTCCTTCAGAATCTTGGAGATTACTATTGGAAGAAGAACTAGAGGCGGAAAGATATAGGCAGGATGATACTTCCAAGGAAGTGATAATGCATCCACTGCCTCCGCCTGAGGATCCCGGGATCTGGACAGATACCTGGGAAGTTTCTTGTTTAGATGAGAAGCCATCAGATCTATTTCTGGGAGTTCCCACATTTGAACAATCTGAAGAAATACCTCTGGGTGAAGAGACCATTCACCCGGATGCAACGTTTGGCGACTGAGATAATCCGCTTCCCAATCGTCTATACCTGGGATATGAACCGCAGAGATTAGACAGGAGCTGGATTCCGCCCAAACCAGAATTCGAGATACTTCTTTCATAGCCAGAGGACTGTGAGTCCCTCCTTGATGATTGATGTATGCCACAGTTGTGACATTGTCTGTCTGAAAACAAATGAACGACTCTCTCTTCAGAAGAGGCCAAGACTGAAGAGCTCTGAAAATTGCACGGAGTTCCAAAATATTGATCGGTAATCTCACCTCCTGAGATTCCCAAACCCCTTGTGCCGTCAGAGACCCCCACACAGCTCCCCAACCTGTAAGACTTGCATCTGTTGAGATTATAGTCCAGGTCGGAAGAACAAAAGAAGCCCCCTGAATTAAACGATGGTGATCTGTCCACCACGTCAGAGAATGTTGGACAATCGGTTTTAAAGATATTAATTGAGATATCTTTGTGTAATCCCTGCACCATTGATTCAGCATACAGAGCTGAAGAGGTCGCATGTGAAAACGAGCAAAGGATATCGCGTCCGATGCAGCAGTCATAAGACCTAGAATTTCCATGCATAAGGCTACCGAAGGGAATGATTGTGACTGAAGGTTTCGACAAGCTGAAATCAATTTTAGACGTCTCTTGTCTGTCAAAGATAGAGTCATGGACACTGAATCTATCTGGAACCCTAAAAAGGTTACCCTTGTCTGAGGAATCAATGAACCTTTTAGTGAATTGATCCTCCAACCATCTTGAAGAAACAACACAAGTCGATTCGTATGAGATTCTGCTAAATGTGAAGACTGAGCAAGTACCAAGATATCGTCCAAATAAGGAAATACCACAATACCCTGTTCTCTGATTACAGACAGAAGGGCACCGAGAACCTTTGTAAAAATTCTTGGAGCTGTAGCACAAACTGGTAATGCTTGTTCAGGAAAGAGAATCTCAGGAACTGATAGTGAGCTGGATGAATCGGAATATGCAGATATGCATCCTGTAAATCTATTGTAGACATATAATGCCCTTGCTGAACAAAAGGCAATATAGTCCTTACAGTTACCATTTTGAATGTTGGTATCCTTACATAACGATTCAATATTTTTAGATCCAGAACTGGTCTGAAGGAATTCTCCTTCTTGGGTACAATGAAGAGATTTGAATAAAACCCCAGCCCCTGTTCCAAAACTGGAACTGGCATAATTACTCCAGCCAACTCTAGATCTGAAACACATTTCAGAAATGCTTGAGCTTTCACTGAGTTTACTGGGACACGGGAAAGAAAAAATCTCTTTGCAGGAGGTCTTATCTTGAAACCAATTCTGTACCCTTCTGAAACAATGTTCTGAATCCAAAGATTGTGAACAGAATTGATCCAAATTTCTTTGAAAAAACGTAATCTGCCCCCTACCAGCTGAGCTGGAATGAGGGCCGTACCTTCATGTGGACTTAGAAGCTGGCTTTGCTTTTCTAGAAGGCTTGGATTTATTCCAGACTGGAGATGGTTTCCAAACTGAAACTGCTCCTGAGGATGAAGGATCAGGCTTTTGTTCTTTGTTGAAACGAAAGGAACGAAAACGATTATTAGCCCTGTTTTTACCTTTAGATTTTTTATCCTGTGGTAAAAAAGTTCCTTTCCCACCAGTAACAGTTGAGATAATAGAATCCAACTGAGAACCAAATAATTTATTACCCTGGAAAGAAAGGGAAAGTAGAGTTGATTTAGAAGACATATCAGCATTCCAAGTTTTAAGCCATAAAGCTCTTCTAGCTAAAATAGCTAGAGACATAAACCTGACATCAACTCTGATAATATCAAAAATGGCATCACAGATAAAATTATTAGCATGTTGAAGAAGAATAATAATATTATGAGAATCATGATCTGTTACTTGTTGCGCTAAAGTTTCCAACCAAAAAGTTGAAGCTGCAGCAACATCAGCCAATGATATAGCAGGTCTAAGAAGATTACCTGAACACAGATAAGCTTTTCTTAGAAAGGATTCAATTTTCCTATCTAAAGGATCCTTAAAGCAAGTACCATCTGACGTAGGAATAGTAGTACGTTTAGCAAGGGTAGAAATAGCCCCATCAACTTTAGGGATTTTGTCCCAAAACTCTAATCTGTCGGACGGTACAGGATATAATTGCTTAAAACGTTTAGAAGGAGTAAATTAATTACCCAAATTATTCCATTCTCTGGAAATTACTTCAGAAATAGCACCAGGAACAGGAAAAACTTCTGGAATAACCACAGGAGATCTAAAGACCTTGTCTAAACGTTTAGAGTTAGTATCAAGAGGACCAGAATCCTCAATTTCTAATGCAATTAGGACTTCTTTAAGTAAAGAACGGATAAATTCCATTTTAAATAAATATGACGATTTATCAGCATCAACCTCTGAGACAGAATCCTCTGTATCAGAAGAATCATTAGAATCAGAATGATGATGTTCATTTAAAAATTCATCTGTATAAAGAGAAGTTTTAAAAGACTTTTTATGTTTACCAGAAGGAGGAATAACAGACATAGCCTTCTTAATGGATTCAGAAACAAAATCTCTTATGTTATCAGGAACACTCTGAACATTAGATGTTGATGGAACTGCAACAGGTAATGGTACTTTACTAAAGGAAATATTTTCTGCATTAACAAGTTTGTCATGACATTTAATACAAACAACAGCTGGAGGAACAACTACCAAAAGTTTACAGCAGATACACTTAGCTTTGGTAGTTCCAGCACCAGTCAGCGATTTTCCAGTAGTATCTTCTGACTCAGTTGCAACGTGGGACATCTTGCAATATGTAATAGAAAAAACAACATATAAAGCAAAATTGATCAAATTCCTTAAATGACAGTTTCAGGAATGGGAAAAAATGCCAGTGAACAAGCTTCTAGCAACCAGAAGCAACAAATAATGAGACTTAAATAAAGTGGAGACAAATTTGACGCCCACAATATTTGGCGCCTAAATGCTATTAGCGCCAAAAATGCCTCCACATCCGGAACGCCGACATTTTTGGCGCGAGAAACGTCAAAAATGACGCAACTTCCGGCGACACGTATGACGCCGGAAATAGAAAAAAAAATTTCGCGCCAAGAATGACGCAATAAAATGAAGCATTTTCAGCCCCCGCGAGCCTAACAGCCCACAGGGAAAAAGTCAAATTTTAAGGTAAGATAAAAATGATATATTCAAATGCATTATCCCAAATATGAAACTGACTGTCTGAAATAAGGAAATGTTGAACATCCTGAGTCAAGGCAAATAAATGTTTGAATACATATATTTAGAACTTTATAAAAAAGTGCCCAACCATAGCTTTAGAGTGTCACAGAAAATAAGACTTTCTTACCCCAGGACACTCATCTACATGTTGTAGAAAGCCAAACCAGTACTGAAACGAGAATCAGCAGAGGTAATGGTATATATAAGAGTATATCGTCGATCTGAAAAGGGAGGTAAGAGATGAATCTCTACGACCGATAACAGAGAACCCATGAAATAGACCCCGTAGAAGGAGATCATTGAATTCAAACAGGCAATACTCTCCTCACATCCCTCTGACATTCACTGCACGCTGAGAGGAAAACCGGGCTCCAACCTGCTGCGGAGCGCATATCAACGTAGAATCTAGCACAAACTTACTTCACCACCTCCATAGGAGGCAAAGTTTGTAAAACTGATTTGTGGGTGTGATGAGGGGTGTATTTATAGGCATTTTGAGGTTTAGGAAACTTTGCCCCTCCTGGTAGGAATGTATATCCCATACGTCACTAGCTCATGGACTCTTGCTAATTACATGAAAGAAATTGCATGCTCTATCTCAATCACGAAAGAAAAAAATTGGGTTCAATGTCCCTTTAATAAACCTGCTACAACAAGCATCTTTTACTATTTTAGTAAGTTGTAAACATAAACAGTAGTAAAAGTAGTAAAAGTAGCGCTGTATTTGTTAACTTCAACATTGAAAACTAATTTGAATAAATCTGATACTGTACGATCTTGAAATGCAAGATAAACACAAACCATTGTCACATTTGTTTATGCTCAATAATAAAAAAAATAAATAATAATGTTAGAGATTAATATTAAATCAGACATTGCCACATATCAAATCATGTTAATTATGACAATTGTGCTATGGAGTATACTCAATGGGAGCCTATATTCCAAAAATGTTAGCTATAATAGAGTACTCACGTCAGAAATGATGTATGGACCTCCCATCTAAATGATAATGCACTCTGGTTATTAGCGCACATCCATTTTATTTATTACTGTTTATGAAGACAAAACCTTGGTCAGTCATGCCCCTTTCATAATGGATTACCATAACATTTTAAGGAAGGATTAATTTCACAATCATCATGACAGCACTCTCAGGTGTTGGATTTTCTGCCTTCATTAGGATGCTTTCCTCAGAGCTCTACTTTTGGTGCTATTATGCTTTCTCCCCTGAACTACTCAGGACACTTTCTGTGCCACTAATTTGACTGTGTTTTACCATGCATTCCACTGCAGAAGGCACTATGCATACAGTTTTACCATGCATTCCACTGCAGAAGTTACTATGCAAACAGTTTTACCATGCATTCCACTGCAGAAGTTACTATGCATACAGTTTTACCATGCATTACACTGCAGAAGTTACTATGCATACAGTTTTACCATGCATTACACTGCAGGAGTTACTATGCATACAGTTTTACCATGCATTCCACTGCAGGAGTTACTATGCATACAGTTTTACCATGCATTCCACTGCAGAAGTTACTATGCATACAGTTTTACCATGCATTCCACTGCAGAAGTTACTATGCATACAGTTTTACCATGCATTCCACTGCAGAAGTTACTATGCATACAGTTTTACCATGCATTCCACTGCAGAAGTTACTATGCATACAGTTTTACCATGCATTCCACTGCAGAAGTTACTATGCATACAGTTTTACCATGCATTCCACTGCAGAAGTTACTATGCATACAGTTTTACCATGCATTCCACTGCAGAAGTTACTATGCATACAGTTTTACCATGCATTACACTGCAGAAGTTACTATGAATACAGTTTTACCATGCATTACACTGCAGAAGTTACTATGCATACAGTTTTACCATGCATTACACTGCAGAAGTTACTATGCATACAGTTTTACCATGCATTACACTGCAGAAGTTACTATGCATACAGTTTTACCATGCATTACACTGCAGAAGTTACTATGCATCCAATTTTACCATGCATTACACTGCAGAAGTTACTATGCATACAGTTTTACCATGCATTACACTGCAGAAGTTACTATGCATCCAATTTTACCATGCATTACACTGCAGAAGTTACTATGCATACAGTTTTACCAAAGGCCTCTGTTTTACAGTTGAGATTGGGGATTAAATTATACAGCTAGCACACTTTATACACAAGCTCTCTCCTTCCTTACAAGGAGTACCTTGCTTTGCATCTATTAATGGACAGTACAGTTATCCAGTTATAGTACAGTTATACAGTTATAGTACATTTATGCGATATCTCCTTTTCATATGTTTGGGACATGGCAAAAAGATCATCAATTGGAGATTTGGAGGCATTCTGTGCTCAAGTTCTAGACTTCATGCTGTGTGCACCAAACTCCAGTTCCTATACATGGCCGAAAGTTTGCAAAATTCTTCCACATACTGGGCTAGATCACAAGTGGAGAGCTAAATAATTTTTTTGCTTGCACACAAAACACCAGTGGAAGTAAACTTTTGATGCAGGTGGGTTAGCGCGCGTATTACAAGTTGAAAGTAAATTGTGCGTGAGCGAAACCCAGACGAGCACTAACTTCAGGACTTTGGATATTGCTACTTCTTCTCCACATAGACTTTAATGGAGCACGCTGTTAAAAAAAAAACCAACTAACAATCATCACTCGAGCTAACTCGATACAGCGTAAGACCTACAGTTCTAAACTTGAAGTGTATTATTCATATTTTACATTCCAATGTTGTTCACATAGAAGCAAATATTCTTTTTTATTTAAATATATATATGTTTTTTTTTGTTTGTTAAATTATATATCTATAACTATATATGTAAATGTATATATACACACAGGTATAGATAACATAATTTATGTAAGAACTTACCTGATAAATTCATTTCTTTCATATTAGCAAGAGTCCATGAGCTAGTGACGTATGGGATATACATTCCTACCAGGAGGGGCAAAGTTTCCCAAACCTCAAAATGCCTATAAATACACCCCTCACCACAACCACAAATCAGTTTAACGAATAGCCAAGAAGTGGGGTGATGAGAAAAAAGTGCGAAAGCATAAAAAAATAAGGAATTGGGATAATTGTGCTTTATACAAAAAAATCATAACCACCACAAAAAGGGTGGGCCTCATGGACTCTTGCTAATATGAAAGAAATGAATTTATCAGGTAAGTTCTTACATAAATTATGTTTTCTTTCATGTAATTAGCAAGAGTCCATGAGCTAGTGACGTATGGGATAATGAATACCCAAGATGTGGATCTTCCACGCAAGAGTCACTAGAGAGGGAGGGATAAAATAAAGACAGCCAATTCCGCTGAAAAATAATCCACACCCCAAAGTTTAAATCTTAAAATGAAAAAACTGAAATTATAAGCAGAAGGATCAAACTGAAACAGCTGCCTGAAGTACTTTTCTACCAAAGACTGCTTCAGAAGAAGAAAACACATCAAAATGGTAGAATTTAGTAAAAGTATGCAAATAAGACCAAGTTGCTGCTTTGAAAATCTGATCAACCGAATCTTCATTCCTAAATGCCCAGGAAGTAGAAACTGACCTAGTCGAATGAGCTGTAATCCTTTGAGGCGGAGATCTACCCGACTCAACATAAGCATGATGAATCAAAGACTTTAACCAAGACGCCAAAGAAATGGCAGAGGCCTTCTGACCTTTCCTAGAACCAGAAAAGATAACAAATAGACTAGAAGTCTTTCTGAAATCTTTAGTAGCTTCAACATAATATTTCAAAGCTCTAACTACATCCAAAGAATGCAACGATCTTTCCTTAGAGTTCTTAGGATTAGGACACAATGAAGGAACCACAATTTCTCTACTAATGTTGTTAGAATTCACAACCTTAGGTAAAAATTTAAATGAAGTTCGCAAAACCGCCTTATCCTGATGAAAAATCAGAAAAGGAGACTCACAAGAAAGAGCAGATAATTCAGAAACTCTTCTAGCAGAAGAGATGGCCAAAAGAAACAAAACTTTCCAAGAAAGTAATTTAATATCCAGCAAATGCATAGGTTCAAACGGAGGAGCTTGAAGAGCCCCCAGAACCAAATTCAAACTCCAAGGAGGAGAAATTGACTTAATGACAGGTTTAATACGAACCAAAGCCTGTACAAAACAATGAATATCAGGAAGATTAGCAATCTTTCTGTGAAAAAGAACAGAAAGAGCAGAGATTTGTCCTTTCAAGGAACTTGCAGACAAACCTTTATCCAAACCATCCTGAAGAAACTGTAAAATTCTAGGAATTCTAAGAGAATGCCAAGAAAAATGATGAGAAGAACACCAAGAAATGTAAGTCTTCCTAGACACAGATTTACGAGCCTGTAACATAGTATTAATTACGGAGTCAGAGAAACCTCTATGACTGAGAATCAAGCGTTCAATCGCCATACCTTAAAATTTAAGGATTTGAGATCCTGATGGAAAAAAGGACCTTGCGATAGAAGGTCTGGTCTTAACGGAAGAGTCCACGGCTGGCAAGTAGCCATCCGAACAAGATCCGCATAACAAAACCTGTGAGGCCATGCTGGAGCCACCAGCAGAACAAACGAACGCTCCTTTAGAATCTTGGAAATCACTCTTGGAAGAAGAACTAGAGGCGGAAAGATATAGGCAGGATGATACTTCCAAGGAAGTGACAATGCATCCACTGCTTCCGCCTGAGGATCCCTGGATCTGGACAGATACCTGGGAAGCTTCTTGTTTAGATGAGAAGCCATCAGATCTATTTCTGGAAGTCCCCAGATTTGAACAATCTGAAGAAATACCTCTGGGTGAAGAGACCATTCGCCCGGATGTAATGTTTGGCGACTGAGATAATCCGCTTCCCAATTGTCTATACCTGGGATGTGAACCGCAGAAATTAGACAGGAGCTGGATTCCGCCCATACAAGTATTCGAGATACTTCTTTCATAGCCAGAGGACTGTGAGTCCCTCCTTGATGATTGACATATGCCACGGTTGTGACATTGTCCGTCTGAAAACAAATGAACGACTCTCTCTTTAGAAGAGGCCACGACTGAAGAGCTCTGAAAATCGCACGGAGTTCCAAAATGTTGATTGGTAATCTCGCCTCCTGAGATTCCCAAACCCCCTGCGCTGTCAGAGACCCCCATACCGCTCCCCAACCTGTCAGACTTGCATCTGTTGAGATCACAGTCCAGGTCGGAAGAACAAAAGAAGTCCCCTGAACTAAACGATGGTGGTCTGTCCACCACGTCAGAGAGTGTCGTACATTTGGTTTTAAAGATATTAATTGTGATATCTTTGTATAATCCCTGCACCACTGGTTCAGCATACAGAGCTGAAGAGGTCGCATGTGAAAACGAGCAAAGGGGATCGCGTCCGATGCAGCAGTCATAAGACCTAGAATTTCCATGCATAAGGCTACCGAAGGGAATGATTGAGACTGAAGGTTTCGACAAGCTGAAACCAATTTCAGACGTCTCTTGTCCGTTAACGACAGAGTCATAGACACTGAATCTATCTGGAAACCTAAAAAGGTTACTCTTGTCTGAGGAATCAACGAACTCTTTGGTAAATTGATCCTCCAACCATGTTCTCGAAGAAACGATACGATTCGTATGAGATTCTGCTAAATGTGAAGACTGAGCAAGTACCAAGATATCGTCCAAATAAGGAAATACCACAATACCCTGTTCTCTGATTACAGATAGTAGGGCACTGAGAACCTTTGTAAAAATCCTTGGAGCTGTTGCTAGGCCAAACGGCAGAGCCACAAACTGGTAATGCTTGTCTAGAAAAGAGAATCTCAGAAACTGATAGTGATCTGGATGAATCGGAATATGCAGATATGCATCTTGTAAATCTATTGTGGACATATAATGCCCTTGCTGAACAAAAGGCAGAATAGTCCTTATAGTTACCATTTTGAATGTTGGTATTCTTACATAACGATTCAATATTTTTAAATCCAGAACTGGTCTGAAGGAATCCTCCTTCTTTGGTACAATGAATAGATTTGAGTAAAACCCCAGACCCTGTTCCAGAACTGGAACTGGTACAATTACTCCAGCCAACTCTAGATCTCAAACACATTTCAGAAACGCTTGAGCCTTCGCTGGATTTATTGGAACACGAGAAAGAAAAAATCTTCTTGCAGGAGGCCTTATCTTGAAGCCTATTCTGTACCCCTGTGAAACAATGTTCTGAATCCAAAGATTGTGAATCGAATTGATCCAAATTTCTTTGAAAAATCGTAATCTGCCCCCTACCATCTGAGCTGGAATGAGGGCCGCACCTTCATGTGGACTTGGGAGCTGGCTTTGGCTTTCTAAAAGGCTTGGATTTATTCCAGACTGGAGATGGTTTCCAAACTGATACAATTTATTACCTTGGAAAGAAAGGGAAAGCAAGGTTGACTTAGAAGACATATCAGCATTCCAAGTTTTAAGCCATAAAGCTCTTCTAGCTAAAATGGCTAAAGACATATACCTGACATCAACTCTAATGATATCAAAGATGGCATCACAAATAAAGTTATTAGCATGTTGAAGAAGTTTAACAATGCTATGAGAATTATGATCTGACACTTGTTGTGCCAAAGCCTCCAACCAAAAAGTGGAAGCTGCAGCAACATCAGCCAAAGAAATAGCAGGCCTAAGAAGATTACCTGAACATAAATAAGCTTTCCTTAGAAAGGATTCAATCTTCCTATCTAAAGGATCCTAAAATGAAGTACTATCTGCCGTAGGAATAGTAGTACGTTTAGCAAGAGTAGAGATAGCCCCATCAACTTTAGGGATTTTGTCCCAAAACTCTAATCTGTCAGATGGCACAGGATACAACTTCTTAAATTAAATTAACCAGATTATTCCATTCCCTGGAAATCCCTTCAGAAATAGCATCAGGGACGGGAAAAACTTCCGGAATAACTACAGGAGGTTTAAAAACCGTATTTAAACGTTTAGATTTAGTATCAAGAGGACCAGATTCCTCTATTTCTAAAGCAATTAAGACTTCTTTAAGTAAACAACGAATAAATTCCATTTTAAATAAATATGAAGATTTATCAGTATTAATCTCTGAAACAGAATCCTCTGAACCAGAAAAATCATTATCATAAACAGAATCAGAAAGATGATGTTCATTTAAAAATTCATCTGGAAAATTAGAAGTTTTAAAAGACTTTTTACGTTTACTGGAAGGAGGAATAACAGACATAGCCTTCCTAATAGATTTAGAAAAAAAATCTCTTATGTTATCAGGAACACCCTGAGTATTAGATGTTGATGGAACAGCAACAGGTAATGGAACATTACTAAAGGAAATATTATCTGCATTAGAAAGTTTGTCATGACATTCATCACAAACAACAGCCGGAGGAGCAGATACCACAAGTTTACAACAAATACACTTAACTTTGGTAGATCCAGCATCAAGCAGCGATTTTCCAGAAGTAGCTTCTGATTCAGGATCAATCTGAGACATCTTGCAATATGTAATAGAAAAAACAACATATAAAGCAAAATTGATCAAATTCCTTAAATGACAGTTTCAGGAATGAGAAAAAATGCCAATGAACAAGCTTCTAGCAACCAGAAGCAAATAAACAATGAGACTTAAATAATGTGGAGACAATAATGACGCTCATATTTTTTAGCGCCAAAAAAGACGCCCACATTATTTGGCGCCTAAATGCTTTTGGCGCCAAAAATGACGCCACATCCGGTGACGCCGACATTTTTGGCGCAAAAACGTCAAAAAAATGACGCAACTTCCGGCGACAAGTATGACGCCGGAAATGACAAAGAAAATTTTTGCGCCAAAAAATTCCGCGCCAAGAATGACGCAATAAAATGAATTTTTAAGGTAAGAAAAATTGATTATTCATATGCATTATCCCAAATAATGAAACTGACTGTCTGAAATAAGGAATATCGAACATCCTGAATCAAGGCAAATAAATGTTTAAACACATATATTTAGAACTTTTATATAAAAGTGCCCAACCATAGCTTAGAGTGTCACAAAAAATAAGACTTACTTACCCCAGGACACTCATCTACATGTAGTAGAAAGCCAAACCAGTACTGAAACGAGAATCAGTAGAGGTAATGGTATATATAAGAGTATATCGTCGATCTGAAAAGGGAGGTAAGAGATGAATCTCTACGACCGATAACAGAGAACCTATGAAATAGACCCCGTAGAAGGAGATCATTGAATTCAAATAGGCAATACTCTCTTCACATCCCTCTGACATTCACTGCACACTGAGAGGAAAACCGGGCTCCAGCCTGCTGCGAAGCGCATATTAACGAAGAATCTAGCACAAACTTACTTCACCACCTCCACGGGAGGCAAAGTTTGTAAAACTGATTTGTGGGTGTGGTGAGGGGTGTATTTATAGGCATTTTGAGGTTTGGGGAACTTTGCCCCTCCTGGTAGGAATGTATATCCCATACGTCACTAACTCATGGACTCTTGCTAATTACATGAAAGAAATATATATAGATATATATATGTATACAACACACAGAGAAAACCCAGCACTCACTTACAAGCTCTCAGCTAAGATTTAAAAGCAAAAATGGAAAGGTTAGTCACCGCATCTGGCCAAATGGGACAAGCTCAGGTACCACGTCAAGGTCCTTTCCAAAACCTGAGACCCTAAAACAGCCACACAATGCAAGCTTTCAAATCCAAACAAACTGAAAACAAGGGAAGGGTGCACAGGAATATGTAACCACCCTAGACATATACAAAACACGGAAGGGAACTGCACTCTCATACTGGACCGGGTACACATCCCATGACCCTGCAACATGCTCAGCCCTGGGTGCCACTGGCACTCACAGGAAGCTGTGCTGTCCCCAGAGCCACAAGCAGTTAACCCCAGACAGGTCTGGGTGCAAGAACCATAGGGAAAATTACAAAACAAATTAATACAACACACAGAGAAAACCCAGCACTCACTTACAAGCTCTCAGCTAAGATTTAAAAGCAAAAATGGAAAGGTTAGTCACCGCATCTGGCCAAATGGGACAAGCTCAGGTACCACGTCAAGGTCCTTGTGATATATATAATCTGGCGAGTGCAATAAAAATCAAATAGTGAAGCAATAGTGTAATAATCATTGTTAGGAGTACATCCCCATGATCCCTCAGATCAGCAATATATATTGTATCCTGTCATAAACAGTAACGGTTGTTTAAAGCCAAATCTGCATGGCCACGAAAACAAAACCTACCATTAGATAACCTGATGCATGCCCTCAGCTCCAATAGGCAGAAAAGTTTCTCCAAAGCCTTCTGCCTATTCAAGATGAGGGTGTGCATCAGGTTATCCAATGGGAGGTTTTGTTTTCATGGCCAAGCTGACTTGGCTTTAAACAGCCGTTGTTGTTAATGACAGGATAGGATATATATATTGCTGATCTAAGGAATCATGGGGATGTACTCCTAACAATGATTATTACACTATTGCTTCACTATTTGATTTTTATTGCACTCGCCAGATTATATATATCACACACAGATATACACTATACATTAGATATTGTTACTTAGCTCACAGCCTGCCCTGATTGGCAGTTTGCAGTTGGAGGGTATCACAGGCCTTTAAATGTTTGTTCATTTTTCACTTGCTGCTTGTCAGAGGAAGGGACGTTTGTGGTCCCAAAACGTCACAAAATAAAAATAAAAATTGTCACAGATGACCGAAGTCCAGTGAGTGCTTTTATTTACAGACTCACATATATACAATTGTATGCGAAAGTTTAGGCACCCCTGACAATTTCCATGATTTTAATTTATAAATAATTGGTTGTTTGGATCAGCAATTATATTTTGATCTATCAAATAACTGAAGGACACAGTAATATGTCAGTAGTGCAATGAGGTTTATTGGATTAACAGAAAATGTGCAATATGCATCAAAACGAAATTAGATGCATAAATTTGGGCACCCCAACAGAAATATTGCATCAATATTTAGTAGAGCCTCCTTTAGCAAAAATAATAGCCTCTAGACACTTCCTATAGCCTGTAATGAGTGTCTGGATTCTGGATGAAGGTACTTTGGACTATTCCTCCTTGCAAAACATCTCCAGTTCAGTTAGGTTTGATGGTTTGATGGTTGCCGAGCATGGACAGCCCGCTTCATATCACCCCACAGATTTTCAATAATATTCAGGTCTGGGGACTATGATGGCCATTCCAGAACATTGTACTTGTTTCTCTGCATAAATGCCAGAGTAGATTTTGAGCAGTGTTTTGGGTCGTTGTCTTGTTGAAATATCCAGCCCCAGGGTAACTTCAACTTTGTGACTAAACAATATTCTCAAGTATCTGCTGATATTGAGTGGAATCCATGTGACACTCAACTTTAACAAGATTCCCAGTACCGGCACTGGCCACACAGCCCCACACATGATGGAACATCCACCAAATTTTACTTTGGGTAGCAAGTGTTTGTCTTGGAACGCTGTGTTCTTTTGCTGCCATGCATTACGCCCCTTGTTATGACCAAATAACTCAATCTTTGTTTCATCAGTCCACAGCACCTTCTTCCATAATGAAGCTGTCTTGTCCAAATGTTGCATACCTCAAGCGACTCTGTTTGTGGCATGTGTGCAGAAAAAGCTTCTTCCGCATGACTCTCCCATACAGCTTCTCCTTTGCAGAAATGATGTAGGTCTTTGGAGGTGGTCTGTGGGCTGTTTTGACCGTTCTCACCATCCTTTGTCTTTCCCTCTCCGATATTTTACTTGGCCTGCCACTTCTGGCCTTAACAAGAACTGTGCCTGCGGTCTTCCATTTCCTCACAGTGGACACTGACAGCTTAAATCTCTGCAATAGCTTTTTGTAGCCTTCCCCTAAACCATATTGTTGAACAATCTTTGTTTTCAGGTCATTTGAGAGTTGTTTTGAGGCCCCCATGTTGCCACTCTTCAGAGGAGAGTCAAAGAGAACAACAACTTGCAATTGGCCACCTTAAATACCTTTTCTCATGATTGGATGCACCTGTCTATGATGTTCAAGGCTTAATGGGCTCACCAAACCCATTGTGTGTTCCAATTAATCAGTGCTAGGTAGTTACAGTTATTCAAATCAACAAAATGACAAGGTTGCCCACATTTATGCACCTGTCTAATTTTGTTTTGATTCATATTGCACATTTTCTGTTAATCCAATAAACCTCATTGCACTACTGAAATATTACTGTGTCCTTCAGTTATATACTGTATATATAAATATACACATACACAAATGTCTTATAACGTATACCTTTAAAAACATTGCATTAATATTTATATGAATTTTGTTAGAAGATAGTGTGTACATATTGTGTGTACATATATGATTGTAACACTTTGTTTAAATGTATTTTTGGTGGAGTGTGTGCCGAGTGCTCGGTGTATAAAAGGGCCTTAAGCTTACTAACAGATTAGCCTCCTAGTAGGCTAAAAAGTGGATAACAGATAGGGGAGCGATAGTAAGCGCTAAACAGCTTAAAAGGCTAGATGCTTTGAGGATGTAACAATTAATTTAATATACAATCGGTTAAAATCACATATAAAAGTAGATACAGGGTTTGGACATTAAGTCTTGCAATAAAAAATCACAATAAATTCATGGATCCATGAAAAATTAAAACATAAAAAATACAATTGAGTGAGCTAGCTTTACGAATCGTTGAATAAAATTGGTGTACGCTATATTCAAGGTTGCATAAGTGATGTCATAGTGTATATGCTGGTGTGTGGATCTGTCTGATGGTTAATTCTAATATGTGAGTTGACTCCTGGTGGGTAATGTAGGTGCAATAAAAAGTGGTGCAAATTATATCTGCAAATACAACTGAAAAATAGAACTTAAAAATAATGCAAAATTATACACAAATTACAAAAACGTGTATGTCCTATATCTAGGACCTCAAGAACAAAGGTGATGTGAGGGGACGTGACGTGTTATAAAAGGTGGGTGTCGACCCAAAGGACTTCCCACCCTAGCGCTAGTGTTACAAAAAAATGCAAAAAATTCCAGAAAAAATATATTTGTAGAAAAAATATAGACTCTTTAGAGGATAGTTGTGATGTCCTCCAAATGTGGTGATGGTGTGGTGGTGAATAGGTGGGGGATCAGTTCCAATACAAAAAGTTCCAACAAAAAAGGCAATTCCAAAATATGCTGATAACAGAAACAATCCAATCGAAAATGTGAAGGTGTGAGTTCCAATTGGTGAAACAAAATAAGGAAAATACACAAAAATTGGTGAAAAAATTCCAAAAATTATTGTGAAAAAAATTGTGAAAAAAATTATTGTGAAAAAAATCCAAAAATAAATGTGTAGATGAGAAAAAATATATATAAAAATATAGAATATAAAATATAAAATTAAACAAAGTTAAATCGATGTCAAAGTCCAGAGGTGGTGATTACCAACACCTCTGATTTTAGTTAAAAAAACTCTCTGTGATATGTCCAAGTTTGCATGTGCAAAGGATACACAAACAAAAAAATACCAATATTGCAATGCAAATAAATGATGAAATACCTGAAAAAGAAAGAAAAAAACAATAGTGCAACACTGTATATAAAAGACAATAGTGGTATAAGTAACAAGCTCACCAGTATGTCAACGGGTTTCGGCCACGAATTGGCCTTTATCAAGACTATTTTTGGATTTTTTTCACAATAATTTTTGGAATTTTTTCACCAATTTTTGTGTATTTTCCTTATTTTGTTTCACCAATTGGAACTCACACCTTCACATTTTCTATTGGATTGTTTCTGTTATCAGCATATTTTGGAATTGCCTTTTTTGTTGGAACTTTTTGTATTGGAACTGATCCCCCACCTATTCACCACCACACCATCACCACATTTGGAGGACATCTGGAATTTTTTGCATTTTTTGTAACACTAGCGCTAGTGTGGGAAGTCCTTTGGGTCGACACCCACCTTTTATAACACGTCACGTCCCCTCACATCACCTTTGTTCTTGAGGTCCTAGATATAGGACATAGACGTTTTTGTAATTTGTGTATAATTTTGCATTATTTTTAAGTTCTATTTTTCAGTTGTATTTGCAGATATAATTTGCACCACTTTTTATTGCACCTACATTACCCACCAGGAGTCAACTCACATATTAGAATTAACCATCAGACAGATCCACACACCAGCATATACACTATGACATCACTTATGCAACCTTGAATATAGCGTACACCAATTTTATTCAACGATTCGTAAAGCTAGCTCACTCAATTGTATTTTTTATGTTTTAATTTTTCATGGATCCATGAATTTATTGTGATTTTTTATTGCAAGACTTAATGTCCAAACCCTGTATCTACTTTTATATGTGATTTTAACCGATTGTATATTAAATTAATTGTTACATCCTCAAAGCATCTAGCCTTTTAAGCTTTTTAGCGCTTACTATCGCTCCCCTATCTTTAAATGTATTTTTGTTGCCTTTGGTGTACATTTTTTTTTAACTCTTACACTTTACCCTAAGTCTCCACTCTCACAAACCTGATGCATGCTTGTTTGCGCTCAAGCAGACGCGTTTACTTTCAATTTGTAATACGTGCTCAAGTTATCATGGGCGTGAGATTGCTAATCACGATCCACGCTAACAATAGTACTTGTACTCTACCCCACTCTGTCTATTTAGATATAAACTGGTATCTGCTGTCTCCCTGAGCAGACCACAGAAATGTCCCATGTGCCATTTTTTTCTGTGGCACAGCCCTAGGGCATCTATAGTAATTATAGGTAATTTATCATTCATTTTCAGAGCTTTTTCCTAACTAGCCTTTGTGGCTCACAACAGAAATTTACTCAGTTTTTGTTCATCCAGGACTTTTTTGTCTTCTTGGGTAAAGGATGTTTGTTATCAGTCATTACACCATGCCATGTGAAGATTCTCGGTGTTTTGATACAGACCCTAATGTCAAGATTTATCTCCTGCTTTATGTATTATCAATGAATATAAGAAAACAGGATTTTTGCACTTACCATTGAACCCTTCTTTATGTTCTGAGTCACAGCACAAAACCTTTCCTGGACTGTGCTGTGCTTTTGGTCTGACTCTCCTTTTAACCTTTATTTCCACCTTCTTCCATTGCTTGGGTAAATGGTAAAACTGTACGTAGAGGTAAGTGAGCAGAAGCAGCAGAGACTTCCTGTTGAATAGATTTTTTGACATTGCTTGCCTTTTGCGAAACAAGTTTCTTAATTTAAATCCAATTGTCAAGAATCATCTCTTTCTTCATGTGCTGTCACTCAGAACGTGAAGAAACAAAATGTAATGGTAAGTACATCATTTCCATTTGTGAGGGGTACAACTTCTATTTATGAAGCCATACACATTATTTAATGACAATCACAGATAGATTCATTTAAATAGTAGTACTGTGAAAGAATTAACTCTGGTAATCTAATCATTTTAAGTTTTATATTTTTATAGACGGAGATAAAGCTGGATTATCTTTTGTTCTTTTTGACATAACAATTAAATGGTTGATGGTTTTCAGAAGATTTAAGATAAAGCACTCATCTCATGCCACAGATTCATCATGCCAGAATGCAAAGGTTGGACCAAGTCAAGTCTCGAGTCTTTGTATTCAAGTTTCAAGTCAGGCCCTGAGTCAACACAGTAAAGTCCCAAGTCAAGACAGGCAAGTCCAAGCCAAACTGCAAGTCCTCAACTTTAATCTTCAAGTCTTAAACAAACCATTAGTGCTCTTTGCAGAATTTAGGCCTAGTTTCCATTGAGATGGTAAATTTTGAAAACTGGTGTTAACATAAAAAATCTCAATAGACATTTACGGAGATAAATGTTTTTATCACCAGTTTCCACAATTTACCACCTCAATGGAAACTAGGCCTTAGTGTCAGAGTATTAATTACTATTGTACATGTATACTAATTTATACCAGGAAGGCTTTTAAAATATATGTTTATCCATTCCCAGTTCAATTTTATGTGAGGTTAGGTATAGACTATTTTCACTAAGGGCACACGTCTTTCTTAGTTCTATTTGTCTGTCTAGGGATGTGCTTGAAAGTGTGACATAAATGTATTAAGGGTAAGCAGTGAAAAAACAGCATTTTATTGGTAGGGGATTAACAAAGACAAAATCATTTTATAGAAATAACTCAGCTGCGTGTGTGAGAAACAAAGGCCTAGTTTCCATTGGGTTGATAAAGTTCCAAACTTCCAAAATTTACCAAAGTGGAAAACTAGGCCAAAGTGTGTCAGTGAATGTTGTTATATCTAAGACCTAGAACAATTATTTGGTACCTCAAGAAAATAGATTAAAAAAAACATGAGAGAGGAAACACAGATGCAGATGAGCCCAGATTGGTAAAAACAATATGCACATTAGATATGCAGTTGCAGAGACTAAAATATGTGAACAATAAAGTATCTTTAGTGAAAAAAACACTTTAAAAGCACAGGCAACTTGAACCCCCTCTCCTGGGAGCAGCATCTTGGTTTTTTACTAGTGTTAGCATTTCAGTTTCAGTTTCCAGTGTCTGCTCTGACTAGAAGATGTGATGTGGAGAATGGAGATTGAATTTCTGATGTGAGAAATCTCTTAAAGTGCAAGTCATAGAATGTGTGTAAAGTGCTCACATACAGGGCAGACTTCAACAAACATTCTTAGATAGTGAAATTCCCAGATTTTTTATAAGCTTTTTTATTACTATTTTAAACTACCTCCTCACCCAACACCAACCCCATGGAAAAAAAATATAGTAATAACATGACACCTTCCAATGGCTGGTGGTGCTCAACTCCCCAAGGTGTCACATATATATGGTCTTGTTTATAGAGTTCCAGAGACCAGCCTAGAGTGATCACCACTCTGATCTTTGTGTTTAGAAGGTATAAAGTCTTTCCAAGTCACAGAGCTCAAGCCCAAGTAAAGTCGCAAGTCATTCTTGTCAAAGTCTAAGTTGAGTCTTAAGGCTTCTTTGATTATGTAGAGTCGAGTCGCAAGTAATTTAATTTGGGACTCAAGTCCAAGTCATGCAACTCAAGTCTACAACCCTATCAGAATGTAACAGTACAACTGTCATATAATGAAACCCAAGTACTCTGGTGTGAGTTTTGTCTGCTGAGCATCTCCTACTTCCTGTTACTATATTGTGTGTCAGGGAACACTCATCAATCTAACAACACACTCCCAATGTATCTGAGTTTGAAAGCAGAACATATTCTTTATCTATTAAGCAACAAGATAGAAAAAAAACTATTATACTGCTGCTATAATCCACATGAACTTGTCCTATTAATAAAACTTGCATTCAAACTGCACATACTGAAATTAAAAATAAATCTTTGAATTTCCAGGATAATTTTGTAGTTCCTCTACTCTATATTGTTTTACTGGACAGAGGGTTAATTATGTTTGATAGTTAGTAATGTGTACCTGTATAACCAATAAAATTTAATTTTATTTGAGAGCACATGAAAGGTATGATAAATCTATTTCAAAAGAATAAAATCTGATTTTATACGATTGATATGGAATGTATATTTAGAGATGATACGTAATTAAATAGTCACCAATGAGTAGACTCCAACACAATCTGTCAACAGATTTTGCATGCATTAAACCATACTCTTAAGAAACTTGTGAAGTACCTGTTATTGATTTCACCATGAGACTAAAAAAAAAAAGGAAATCCATGAAAAATTCCGATATAAAATATTCCAATTAAATTATGTATGTACATGTGCAACAAATTCTATGCAATTTATAATATGCTAATTTATGAAATAATTCCTCATTCATAAGTGACTAAAGTCACACAATTGGTTAACAAGACAATTCTAATAAACAAGGTCCCTCCAATGGCCAGACATATGACTTATTAAAATATAATAAGTGGCTATCCCAGATAAGTTATGTCCCCACTATAGATTTGTTTGGAAGTGTGAATAAGCTTGCCTGCACATCTGCTTTTGGACATCAACATTTATTTTATTATGTCTCTATAAAGTACAAGACACTATGGCTGGTAAGATGTAGACCACTTTTCCATATGAAGTCTAAGCTGTTTATGTAATTAAAAATGTAAGTTTTATACAAATTGCACTAACTATACTAATTACACCGTCGTAACCTCTATATAAGGCAATGCATGGCCCAGATATAGTGGTTGATTCCAATATTTCAGTTTTTTCCAATTTTGGAAAATTAGGAACTGACATTATTTGCAGTTGTTGTTTACAAATTGATCACAATCTTTCAGAGTCAAACAAAGACAAGAAAATATGGTCTCTATTTTTGCCACAACTACACTTGGAGCGGACGATAATGGGTGATGATCACTGAAAAATTGAGTTAATGGTGATTGTGTGTGTGTTTTGCAGTTTAATAGAGTGGTGTTTATTTTCCGTTCTGGTGAGATTTTCATCTAATATCAAGAAGAATACTGCTGGAAATTGTTTTTCATAATAAGAATATTGCTGCATCTCATCTTCTAAAATGGAATTTTAACAGTTCTTACACTGTAAATCATGAAACTCCTAAGTGATCAGACTTAAGTTCCAAACCTCACTGTACAAAACAAGGTTAGCCTTGTCAAACATCTATAACTATAAGAAGACGGCAATGTGAGGTTCTAGATACTGTAAATAACTTTTTTCAAGATGTAATTTTTGGTACTTCTGCTTAATCTAAAAACTCATCTAATCTATAAAACAGGACAGGCTATTAAATACATGTCTGTCCTGCCCACTACCAAGGCACTATACAATAGTGTTGAATATATATGAATATATATATTTATATATATATACAGTGGGGCAAAAAAACATAATTTATGCTTACCTGATAAATTTATTTCTCTTGTGATGTATCGAGTCCACAGATTCATCCTTACTTGTGGGATATTCTCCTTCCCAACAGGAAGTGGCAAAGAGAGCACCCACAGCAGAGCTGTCTATATAGCTCCCCCCTTAGCTCCACCCCCCAGTCATTCGACCGAAGGCTAGGAAGAAAAAGGAGAAACTATAGGGTGCAGTAGTGAAAGTTTAAAAATAAAAAAATATATATGCCTGTCTTAAAAAACAGGGCGGACCGTGGACTCGATACATCACAAGAGAAATAAATTTATCAGGTAAGCATAAATTATGTTTTCTCTTGTAAGATGTATCGAGTCCACGGATTCATCGTTACTTGTGGGATACCAATACCAAAGCTTTAGGACACGGATGAAGGGAGGGACAAGACAGGGACCTTAAATGGAAGGCACCACTGCTTGTAGAACCTTTCTCCCAAAAATAGCCTCCGAAGAAGCAAAAGTATCGAATTTGTAAAATTTGGAAAAAGTATGAAGCGAGGACCAAGTAGCCGCCTTACAAATCTGTTCAACAGAAGCCTCATTTTTAAAAGCCCATGTGGAAGCCACAGCTCTAGTAGAATGAGCAGTAATTCTTTAAGGAGGCTGCTGTCCAGCAGTCTCATAGGCCAAACGGATGATTCTTTTCAGCCAAAAGGAAAGAGAGGTAGATGTAGCCCTTTGACCTCTCCGTTTACCAGAATAAACAATAAACAATGAAGATGTTTGACGGAAATCTTTAGTTGCTTGTAAGTAGAACTTTAAAGCACGAACCACATCAAGATTGTGTAACAGACGTTCCTTCTTTGATGAAGGATTAGGACACAGAGAAGGAACAACAATCTCTTGATTGATATTCTTATTAGAAACAACCTTAGGAAGAAACCCAGCTTTGGTACGCAAAACCACCTTATCTGCATGGAAAACATGGTAAGGGGAATCACATTGTAAAGCAAATAGCTCAGAAACTCTTCGAGCCAAAGAGATAGCTACTAAAAACAAAACTTTCCAAGATAGAAGCTTAATATCTATGGAATGCATAGGTTCAAACGGAACCCCTTGAAGAACTTTAAGAACTAAGTTTAAACTCCATGGCGGAGCAACAGGTTTAAATACAGGCTTGATTCTGACCAAAGCCTGACTAAATGCTTGAACGTCTGGGACATCTGCCAGAGGTTTGTGTAGTAGAATAGACAAAGCAGATATTTGTCCTTTTAGGGAACTAGCAGATAATACCTTCTCCAAACCTTCTTGGAGAAAAGACAATATTCTAGGAATCCTAATCTTACTCTACGAGTAACCTTTGGATTCACACCAATAAAGATATTTGCGCCAAATCTTATGATAGATCTTCCTGGTGACAGGCTTTCTAGCATGAATCAGGGTATCAATGACCGACTCAGAGAAACCACGCTTTGATAGAATAAGGCGTTCAATCTCCAAGCAGTCAGACGCAGAGAAATTAGATTTGGATGCGTGAACGGACCTTGGATTAGAAGGTCCCGCCTCATTGGCAAAGCCCACGGTGGAACCGAGGACATGTCCACTAGGTCTGCATACCAAATCCTGCGTGGCAACGCAGGTGCTAGCAGAATTACTGAAGCTCTCTCCTGCTTGATTCTGGCAACCAGACGTGGGAGGAGAGGAAACGGTGGAAATACATAGGCCAGATTGAAGGACCAAGGCACTGCTAGAGCATCTATCAGTACCGCCTTGGGATCCCGGGACCTGGACCCGTAACGAGGAAGTTTGGCATTCTGACGAGATGCCATCAGATCCAATTCTGGTGTGCCCCATAGCTGAATCAGCTGGGCAAATACCTCCGGATGGAGTTCCCACTCCCCCGGATGAAAAGTCTGACGACTTAGAAAATCCGCCTCCCAGTTCTCTACCCCTGGGATGTGGATTGCTGAGAGATGTCAAGAGTGATCCTCTGCCCACCGGATTATTTTGGTTACCTCCATCATCGCTAGAGGACTCCTTGTTCCTCCTTGATGATTGATATAAGCTACAGTCGTGATGTTGTCCGACTGAAATCTGATGAATTTGGCTGCAGCAAGCTAAGGCCACGCCTGAAGCGCATTGAATATCGCTCTCAGTTCTAGAATGTTTATCGGGAGGAGAGCTCCCTCCCGAGACCATAAGCCCTGTGCTTTCAGGGAGTTCCAGACTGCACCCCAGCCTAGCAGGCTGGCATCTGTTGTTACAATGAGCCACTCTGGCCTGCGGAAACACATTCCCTGAGACAGGTGGTCCTGAGACAACCACCAGAGAAGAGAGTCTCTGGTCCCCTGGTCCAGGTGCAGTTGAGGAGATAAATCTGCATAATCCCTATTCCACTGTTTGAGCATGCATAGTTGCAGTGGTCTGAGGTGTAGGCGGGCAAAAGGAATTATGTCCATTGCCGCTACAATGAGTCCGATTACCTCCATACACTGAGCCACTGATGGCCGAGGAATTGAATGAAGAGCTTGGCAAGTGGTTAAGAGTTTTAATTTTCTGACCTCCGTCAGAAATATTTTCATTTCTACTGAGTCTATCAGAGT
The DNA here is from genome assembly GCF_027579735.1 of Bombina bombina. Lineage (NCBI taxonomy): Eukaryota > Metazoa > Chordata > Amphibia > Anura > Bombinatoridae > Bombina > Bombina bombina. Next base: position 178,008,920 of record NC_069500.1, read on the forward strand.
CCCTAGGAAGGAAACTTTTGTAAGAGGGAAGAGAGAACTCTTTTTTATGTTCACCTTCCACCCGTGAGCTCTCAGAAAAGCCAACACGATGTCCATGTGAGACTTGGCTAGCTGGAAAGTCGACGCCTGAATTAAGATGTCGTCTAGATAGGGCGCCACTGCTATGCCCCGTGGTCGCAGAACCGCCAGAAGGGACCCTAGCACTTTTGTGAAAATTCTAGGAGCCATGGCCAACCCGAAGGGAAGGGCCACAAACTGGTAATGCCTGCTTAGAAAGGCGAATCTGAGAAAATGATGATTATCTCTGTAAATAGGGATGTGTAGATATGCATCCTTTAAGTCCACGGTAGTCATATATTGACCCTCCTGGATCATAGGAAAATTAGTCCAAATAGTCTCCATCTTGAATGATGGAACCTTGAGGAACTTGTTTAGAATTTTGAGATCCAAGATTGGTCTGAAAGTTCCCTCTTTTTTGGGAACCACAAACAGGTTTGAATAAAACCCTAGACCCTGTTCCTCTATTGGGACTGGGCGGATCACCCCCATGGTATGTAGGTCTTCTACACAGCGTAAGAACGCCTCTCTCTTTGTCTGGTTTACAGATAATCGAGAAATGTGAAATCTCCCCCTTGGAAGGGAGTCTTTGAATTCCAGAAGATACCCCTGGGACACAATTTCTAAAGCCCAGGGATTGTAAACATCTCTCGCTCAAGCCTGAGCGAAGAGAGAGAGTCTGCCCCCTACTAGATCCGGTCCTGGATCGGGGGCTACCCCTTCATGCTGTTTTAGAAGCAGCTGAAGGCTTCATGGCCTGTTTACCCTTGTTCCAAGCCTGGTTAGGTCTCCAGACTGACTTGGATTGGGCAAAATTCCCCTCTTGCTTTGCAGTAGAGGAAGCTGAAGTGGGGCCACTCTTAAAGTTCCGAAAGGATCGAAAATTATTCTGTTTGGTCCTCATCTTACTTGATCTATCCTGAGGGAGGGCATGACCTTTCCCTCCAGTGATGTCTGAAATAATCTCTTTCAGTTCAGGCCCGAATAGGGTCTTGCCTTTGAAAGGAATGTTCAAAAGTTTAGATTTAGATGACACTTCAGCAGACCAGGATTTAAGCCAGAACGCCCTGCATGCTAAAATGGCAAAACCTGAATTCTTTGCCGCTAATTTAGCCAGTTGTGATGTGGGGGGGCCTCAGTTTAGGGGTACATAGGTAGTTTATGGGTGTTAGTGTACTTTGTAGCACAGTAGTTAAGAGCTTTATATTCACACGTTAGCCCATAAAGCTCTACTGACTTTTTTGGCGGTAGGAGTCTTGTCAGTAGAGGGTCTACCGCTCACTTCTTCCAAGACTCCAAATACCGGCGTTAGGCAGATCCCATTGAAAAGATAGGATATGCAATTGGCGTAAGGGGATCTGCGGTAGCCTGGAGTCGCGGTGAGGAGTGAGTGTTAGACCCTTTCCTGGCTGACTCTTAATACCAGCAGGCGGTAAAAAGCAGCGTTAGGTCCCCTTAATGCTGCTTTTGAAGGCTAACGCCAAACTCTAAATATAGGTGAATGTATTTCTGCTAATGTACTTAAATTTCATTGTTAGAGGGTACTTTGTATGTCGAATATTCATGTATTCAATTGCTTTATTTTTGTTGTTACCTATAAAAACCTCAATAAAATATTATTAAAAAATAAATAAAATAAAAAATTATGTGATTAATCCCCCCTGTTCAATAATCCCCTTCCGGAGATATTAACCCTTTATTTCATACAGATAAAAGGAGCCACACTGTGACCCTCCTGTGACAAAAGGCAAAGAATGATTGGGATATGAGGGAAGTAGGGGGAGTATTTGAGCCTTTGGCTGGGGTGTCTTTGACTCCTCCTGATGGCCAGGTTCAGTATTTCCCAACAGTAAGGAATGATGCCATTGACTCTTCTCATATTAAGAAGAAAAAGCTTATTTCTAGCAAAGTTTATTGTGGAGCGCTAATTAGCACACCACTTGTGATCTAGCCCTTTGAGTGTTGAATATGATATGTCCATTTTGTTGCCAAAATAAAGTGCAAAACCTGGGGTCAGGAGAATTGGGATCACCTAAGCCTTGCTGTTCATGCTGTGTATGGGTGATTTTCCCACTATCTGCTCAGATTTGAACATTTCCCAATATGGATATGGCGTTATCAGTTGGATTGTGATTACTCTGACCTTGAAATACACGGATTGGGAGTTGAAAAACCACCAATTAACGGGATTGGGATTGTAATGAACAATGTAGTTTATTAAAACTTTAATACATTATGGATTATTTAAGGTATATAATTCATGTAACTACATTTATTGCAGCAATCAATAAGTACTATAAACTTTTGCTGATGCTCCATGTCTCATTTGGTAAGTGATTACAAATATCTAGTGCTATTTGTATTGAATGGCATACGATCTCCATGTTATTGCTCTTAAAGAAGTCAAATAAGTGTTATTCAGACTGTTCTATTATGGGTTTTTTTTCTTTAAAATCTTGTGTGTAATATATTGACACTTGATCAACTTTATCTGCAATGCAAACATGAAGTTAAAGACTGTCTGCAATGTAATTATTCACAGTATAGAAAAAATACAAGGTCATTTACAAAGATGTCTACAAACTCTAGATGTTCTTCAATTTCAGCTGACAACTGTAATCATGATAACCTCATATCTGTTTCCTGTCTCTCGTCATCCATGACTGCTTTCTCAAGTGCACTCTGGAATGTCTGCTCAGTCCCTATCACAGTCCTATCTGCACAGGACATGTTCCTCTCTTAAATCTCAAGTCCTTCCTCTTTCTGGGAATTGTAAGACGACCACCCAGGCTGAGCTGTGATACTCAAGCCTTCTCCCAGGCATGGATGTCCACAGAAAAATTTCCAGGAGGGAGAAAGATAAAAAATGATCTTAAAGGGGTTTGTGATATAATGATGCATCTTCTTAATTAATCTGTCCCATAATGTTAAATCTCATAATATAGAGCTTAATTGTATCTGGCACTTTACACTACTTCACTACTTATGTTTTGATATGTTGTATATATTAAAGGGACAATCTACACCAAAATTGTTATTGTTTAAAAAGCTAGACAACGCCTTTACTACCCATACACCAGCTCTTTGCACAACCAACATTGTTATATTAATAAAGTTTGTAAACCTCTACATTTCTGCCTGTTTCTAAGCCGCTACAGACAGCCTCTTATCACATGCTTTTTTATTAGCTTTTCACAACAAGAGACTGTTAATCTATGTGGGCCATATAGATAACTGTGTGCTCTCTCCCGTGGAGTTGTGCATGACACAGTACTAACTGGCTAAAATGCAAGTAAATAGATAATAAATAAATAGCCATGAAATAAGGGGGCTGTCAGAAGATACAAGGTAATCACAGAGGTAAAAAGTATATTAATATAACCATCTTGACTGTGCAAAACTGGGGAATGGGTAATAAAGGCATTCTCTATCTCTTTAAACAATAAACATTTTGGAGTAAACTGTCCCTTTAACAGAACATTCCAGCACATATGATTCCAATATTCTAAGAAGATATAACCCCAAAAGATTTTGCTTAGCCAGTTTGCAATAAATGTGGACCAATGGTGCACAGGCTTACATACAGATCTCAAACTTACAAAATGGCTTTGCAGACTTTCTTTTCTAATTAAATCTAGTTGTGATTTAATGAAGATTTAAATGGTCATTCTAATGAAAAAATGATATGTTCTAATGTATTAGAGCATGAAACTGCTGCTGATCCAATAAGTAGTTGTTTGACCTAGCTGAGTGACTGCCGCTGCTCAAAGAGTCAGCAGCAGTTTCTGCTCAGCATCTGCAGTTTCTACGGCTCTTGAGTGGTCCTTTACCTATCCCCCACAAAGGGATTAAACAGTTGCAGGGTTGCTAGTGTTAAAATTACATGCTCTGATGAATAAGAGCATATCATTTTGTTTTCAATTTAATAGCTCTCTATTCTAAACTATTCTTATGTTCTTAATTGATGTGTTAAAGGAATAGTAATTTGCTTAACCCCTTAATGACAACTGACGTACTAGGTACGTCATGCATTAACAAGCAGTTAATGACAATGGACGTACCTGGTACGTCAGTTGTCTAACAGAGTGCTGGAAGCGATCACAAATGCTTCCAGCAGCTCTGAGGGTATTGCAGTGATGCCTCGATATGGAGGCATCCTGCAATACCACTTTACAAGCCCCCGATGCAGAGAGAGACACTCTGTGGCCCTCTCTGCACCGGTAGCGATAGTGCCGGGTGTGAGGGTGTGCGTGCGCGTGCACCCATTAGCCACACTGACACCAATGAATGAGGGCAGAAAGGGGAAAAAAAGGGATTTTTTTTAAAAAATATAAAAGGATCTGGGAGGGGGTGGGGGTATTGTGGGGGGCTGCTACACTACAGAAATAGTTTTTTAAGTAAAAATAAAATAAAAATACTTTTTGGGAGGTTTTTGGAGCCAAACTGTACCCAAGATGGTGGTAATTAGGTAGGGGAGAGGGTTAGAGAGCTGGAGGGGGGATCAGGGAGGTTGGGGCTAAGGCAGGGGTCCATCACAGCTAAAATACTTTATTATTTTTATTTTTAAAAAAAACAAAAAAAACCTCTTTTATTTAGTACTGGCAGACTTTCTGCCAGTACTTAAGATGGCGGGAACAATTGTGGGGTGGGGGAGGGAAGAGAGCTGTTTGGGAGGGATCAGGGGGTGGGATGTGTCAGGTGGGAGGCTGATCTCTAAAATTAACCCTGCAAGCTCCCTACAAGCTACCTAATTTAACCCCTTCACTGCTGGGCATAATTAACGTGTGGTGCGCAGCAGCATTTAGCGGCCTTCTAATTACCAAAAAGCAACACCAAAGCCATATAAGTCTGCTATTTCTGAACAAAGGGGATCCCAGAGAAGCTTTTACAACAATTTCTGCCATAATTGCACAAGCTGTTTGTAAATAATTTCAGTGAGAAACCTAAAATTGTGAAAAATGTTAAGTTTTTTTTTTTATTTGCTCGCATTTGGCGGTGAAATGGTGGCATAAAATATACCAAAATGGGCCTAGATCAATACTTGGGGTTGTCTACTACACTACACTAAAGCTAAAATTAACCCTACAAGCTCCCTAATTAACCCCTTCACTCCTGGGCATAAAACACGTGTGGTGCGCAGCGGCATTTGGCGGCCTTCTAATTACCAAAAAGCAACCCAAAAGCCATATAAGTCTGCTATTTCTGAAAAAAGGGGATCCCAGAGAAGCATTTACAACCATTTGTGCCATAATTGCAGAAGCTGTTTTTAAATAATTTCAGTGGGAAACCTAAAGTTTGTGACAAATTTTGTGAAAAAGTTAACTTTTTTTTTTTTTGATCGCATTTGGCGGTGAAATGGTGGCATGAAATATACCAAAATGGGCCTAGATCAATACTTTGGGTTGTCTTCTAAAAAAAAATATATACATGTCAAGGGATATTCAGGTATTCGTGACAGATATCAGGGTTCCAATGTAACTAGCGCTAATTTTGAAAAAAAGTGGTTTGGAAATAGCTACTTGTATTTATTGCCCCATAAATTGCAAAAAAAGCAAAGAACATGTAAACATTGGGTATTTCTAAACTCAGGACAAAATTTAGAAACTATTTAGCATGGGTGTTTTTTGGTGATTGTAGATGTGTAACATATTTTGGGGGTCAAAGTTAGAAAAAGTGTGTTTTTTTCCATTTTTTCCTCATATTTTATTATTTTTTTTTTAGTAAATTATAAGACATGATGAAAATAATGGTATCTTTAGAAAGTCCATTTAATGGCGAGAAAAACGGTATATAATATGTGTGGGTACAGTAAATGAGTAAGAGGGAAATTACAGCTAAACACAAACACTGCAGAAATGTAAAAATAGCCATTGTCATTAAGGGTAAGAAAATTGAAAAATGGTCCGGTCATTAAGGGGTTAATGCAATTCATATACAAACATTTATTAGTTGTGTTATAGCTTATCTTAGGGCACTCAAAATGTAAAGGAAAGGGTGCAGCTATTAAAGTGAATGTAAATTTTGATGCTAAAGTGCCCGGTTTTTAAAAATTCGATTAAAAAAAGGGGCACTTTAATTCATCAAAATTTACATTTCACTCGTTGTGAAAAAAAACTTACCTTTAAAACTTGACAGCAGCTCCAGCTTCCTCCGGTCATCGCAAGCCATTTCTTATGTCAGAAATGATGGATGGGTCATCCTCCAATCACGGCTTCCCCCCGGGGGAATCAGTGTCTGATTCAACGCCGTGATTGGCGGAAGCTCATTTTAGACCCAGGAAGAGGCTTTACGACGGGCGGAGGAAGCTGGAGCTACTGTCAAGATTAAAAGGTAAGTTTTTTTTCACAACGAGTGAAATGTAAATTTTGATGAATTAAAGTGAATTAAAATAAAATTTTTAAAAACCGGGCACTTTAGCATCAAAATTTACATTCACTTTAAGTCTCTGGATCGTGTGAATTTGTTCAATGCATATGCAATAACAGAGGCTCAGGAATGTACTCTGCTATGATTCTGTGGCGGGAGGATGGAATTTGATTGGCTATATAGCACATCTTAAAACCCCCCCAAAAAAATAGATGAGGGGGCTTAAATGGAGGACGGGGGATTTACTTTACTGACCCTTTTAAATATCTCTTATGATGCAGCTGTGAGCAGTTGAAAGAAAGAAATGTTTTAAATATTTTGTTAGCTATGTAGAATGTTCCAGGGTAAGTTACCATAATTTTGTATTTTTAGAGGTATGTAGCAGCAAAAGTATGCAAACCTAATTATATATACTGTAATGTTTTCATTTTCTTTAATTAAGCATTTTATTGGGATTCAATTTTGAGCTTGATGTTACTTTAAGTTCCTTTTTCATGAGCGCTTGTTTTTTTCTGGTGGGTCTTTTTACCTTTCTGTCCATGTTGTCTTAAAGCTGTTTAACTTGAATATTTAATATTCTTTTTGCCTTTTAACGTGTTAGTTTTTGTTTAAATAAAGATATAAAATAAAGATTGGCTTATCACCACCAAACCTAGAAACCTAGCTGAGAGAATTAATATCAGCTAACTTTTTATATGAGTGTTGATGTCAAGCATTGAAGAATTACCTGTGAAGTGTTACATGCACTCATAGGGGGAGATTTATCAAGAAGCCGATGCAGCGGTCGTAACTCATCCGCCACCTCTTAGGTGGCAGACTGCAATCATCCCGGTCAGATATGATCTGGATGATTGACACCCCCTGCTAGCGGCCAATTGGACGCAAATGTGCAGGGGGCAGCATTGCACATGCATTTCACCAGAAATGCTTGTGCAGTGTTAAATGCCGACAACATATGCTTTGATAATTCGGCCCCATAAACTTATCAGCATAAGATATAGGGATCCACTGATAACCTCACTTTTATATTGCATTGTCCCTCGTGGATAATATCATAGTTACAAACTCTGTTTAATAATTAAATTGCTTGTGAAGTTAAAATTAGAAACACGTTTCCACTTACACTTAGAAAAGCAGCAGGATTCTGCTCTTCCATCTCCTTCACAGCCATCTCCAAAATTTCCTTGGCTGAGTCCACTTTCTGCTGGAAGCTCACCATCTGATCATACAGGTAATCCATCTTCATCTTTTTCACTTCCTCAAACCCCTCTTTCTTAGCATTATGGTGAGCAAGTACTTTCTCTGCCATCTTCTCATTCTGATCCAACAAACGCTTTTCGGCCTCTGTACAGTTTTTCTACACAACACAAAATATATTATTGAGTTAAAAAACTAAACGCAGAATTTATAAATAGCAAAGCTCATATTTTTAGTAGATGACCCAAAAATGATCCTATAAATTGATAACATAATATATAAATCCAAGTAAGCATCTTGATCTAATTTAATCTTTTAGATTCCTTACAAGCTTGAAAAAGGCCAGTTTCTCTTTCTTGTTTAGGGTCACAAAGTTTTCACTGATGGAGCTCCCGGTATTGCAATATATATACTGTGGGAGTCAGATTGTGGTGCAACTCATGCTTTTCATGGAAAGTCCTCAAATGTAGGGCGATTTACTTTTTTGCTGTAGCTCTTTTCTTATAATGTTTAATTTTATCAATAAAAGTTAAAGTGATATGAAACACAAACATTTGTTTTGTAATTCAGATCAGAGCATACAATTGCTTCTATTATCGAATTTGCATTGTTTCCATGGCATTCTTTGTTGAAAAAAAATTAGTTCTGCCATCTAGTGCCATCAAGTGCTGTTGCAAATGGATAATGTTTTTTTGCAAACCTTTTCCAGGCATATTTACACTTCTGAGCTTCAGTCAACAGAATATACCTAGAGAACAATGAAGACTTTCTAATAGAAGTAAATTTTAAAGTTTTTTTAAAATCGCATGTCCTATTGCAATCACAAAAGAAAAAGGTTGGGTTTCATATCCCTAATTTTTAGAGATGATGTGCACCAACCAGTCCCACTTTCTCAATTTTGTTCTGTTTTCCTAAATCCCATTAGAACATATAGATACAGGTATACCTCGCTCATACAGCAGGTTAGAGACCAGAGCTCCGCTGTAAAATGTTTAGTTTAACACAAGCACATTAAAGTATTTGAATAGTATTCAATAAAAACTGTACAGTACCTGTAAAATAGTGACAATTACTGTAGTACATTTTGCCAGACTACGACACTGAGACACGGAGTGCACTGCAATGCTGTAGACATACTGAACTATGCATAACAAAACGGTACCAGTTAACTTTATCACAATCTTACGATGAGTACAGTGCTGTTTCAAAATCCTTGGAGGTTGAACTTCAGCTCCATATTAAGTGTTGTATTAGTGAAGTGCGGTAAAGCGAGGTATACCTGTATATGGAGTACTTATTTGGTTATAATAGCTTATTTTTGTTGTTTAATTCGTAATTAAAGTTTTATTGTAAGACAGCTTTGGAGTCCAATAAACTTTCTATATTCAAAGTACACAAACAAATTAGCTGCAATACCCAATTCTGATACAAAAATGTGTAAAAAGGGCTTCAGACTATAACTATCATAATCCAAAGAATGCCAAACATGGTCCTCCTGATACAGTTATTTATAATTCCCCCAACAACCAACCACTATTTTTTTTTATTATCAAAGGACCTGGAAGATGCAATTGTCAAAATAAAATAATACCAGACTTTTAAAAGTACTGACTTTTCCATGAGCCATATGGATTACAGAGCAATGTCTACCAGATAAAGAAACATTTGAAACTTTTGGGCCATTGTCTTGCACCAAAAAATAAAGCAAAAAATAAAAATCAAACTTCCCAAAATCCTTAGGATTCCAAATGTATGGAAGCTCTGATATTATTCCTGTGTAGAGTAGCCTCTTGTTTGTTCCTAAGATTTGAGCAGAATGAAGTAACCATAATATTCCTTATTCCCTAATGGGAACCAGATAAGTATGACCCTAAAGAAGAGTGGTTAATGTGACCTGCAGGATTGCTTTGGCCAATGGTTCAATAGAATCAAACTGCAGAATAAAAATTAGTTCCCCTAGAAAAATGGGTTTTTAACCCCTTAAGGACCAGCAACATACCCTGTAGACCACACTATTTCTGGTGACCAAAATGGAGGAGGGAGGGTTGCTATTAGATACAAGAAAATCCTTACCGACCGGCAACATACAGGGTACGTCATGGTTATTAAGGGGTTAAACAACAGGATAAATTACTTTTAGTACTTGGAAAAATGTTACATCAAAATGAAGGAAAAACTTTTGCAGAAGCATTTGAGAGTACAGAAACCTCCATTATTAGTGAAAATAAATAAATAACCACTCCATTTAGAAGAAAATCCAAAACTTTTACAATACATGTGAAATTAAAAATTTAAAGAGGTTAATTTATCAGTATGGATAGAGAGGGTAAGTGAAGGCAAGGGTGGAACTACCATTGGTGCAGCAGGTGCAGTGTCTGTCTGTCTATCCTCAAAATCATTATACAGAGCAGCATGTATATTATTACTATTCCTTACTACTTGAGTTACTTTTGGTTGCCCAAACATTTTTTTTTTGCACCAAGGCCCTTTGTTGAGTAGGCCTGCTACTGAGTGAAGGAGTTCACATTTATGTTTAATGTGACTGGTAGATCATGTTCTTAAATAATGAGTGTAGTAGTGTAGCAGGGATCTATGACTAAGGGCTTGTTTTTCACGAAACACTCAAGATCGTTCAGCAATGCCTCCATGTTCCTATTATTTTAGATACTTACTTCAACCTCGTTAAACAGTGATTCTACTCTGCTGACAAAATCTTCAGTTTTCAGTGATCTCTCTTGCAGTTTCTCTAGGAGATCCTCCAGGTTGTCCTACCATAAAAGAAAAACATATTTGATAATAAAAATATTTCTTAATGAAAATCCAAACAAAGACAAAAAAGGTCTAGAATTTATTATTATTTTATTATTGTAGCTGATGTGCTGATGAGGCATGAGATTTATCGGCAGAAATGTAGTCACCAATCAGCAAGAGCTACCCATGTTCTGAACCAAAAATGGGTTGGCTCTTAACCTTTACATTCCTGCTTTTTAAAATAAAGATAGCAAGAGAACGAAAAATTTATAGGAGTTAATTATAAAGTTGATTAAAATTGCACGCTCTATCTGAATCATAGAAGAAAACGCGTGGGTTTAGTATCCTTATTCCAAAATGGGGTCTAATGCCCTCTATGGAAGGGCTGTGATAGTGAAAAAGTACCTCACACCCCTTAAAATGCTCCCCAGTTACTAGTGATGCAGAAGGTCACCATTACTACACCAATCACTTACAAGATAGAGGTGTATGTGACCCTTGATTTAAACAAGATTCCCCATTTTTGCACATGGGGGTATCATCCTAAGAAGTTAAGGGCCCCCTTATTATATTTAAGGGTTACATGTCCATTTTATTATGTCTCCTCATCTCCTCCTTAGATTTTAACCAACTTTTAGTGCTGCATATGACTTTTTATGGAAATTACCTGTATTGTAGATGGATATGTAACTGTTATTTATAATGTCATAGCCCTTTCTTTGAGAGTAAGGACTGTATGCCCCTTAGTGTGATGCTTAGATATGGGCTCCAAAAGAGGCTCCTACAGCACTATAAGTAATGATTAAGTGCCTCTAGTGTAGGACACTTCTTTATTGCATATCACATCATCATGTATTGTGTGATGGTTTTACAGCACATTATTGACAATAGGTGAGTTAAACAACAAGCAAGCATTGCAGTGCATGGTAATGAATCATTTATATTCTTCACTCAAGGAAAGTAAAGCTAAGAGCATATCTGAGACGTTGAATGGCATTACGTTTTCTAAACCTACTCTTCTTAATAGGTTGCATGGGAAGAGAAAGGAAAGGAAATAAAACCTGGTTATTACACAATCACCTAAACCAGTCATAAGGACACCCCAGAAGATCCAAATTTTACAATCTCTTTGTATTTAGGTCATCAGCTGCAAAAATCACAGCTGCTCCCAGACCACCAACATCTCCCCATTTCACCAATCGTACTTCAATGTATAGCTGTGCATAAATTAGCATATTTACTGATTGATGCTCATTATTTAGTTATCTAACTGGGGAAGTGTCTGGGATAACTATAAATTGTGTTGTGTCGGTCACAGCTAAGCACTGGTACAAAGTTAAAAAATTTAAAGCTGGAAAACAAGTAGATTGTCATGAGCGCTTCCGTTCATCGCCGTGTCGCCGCGGCTCCCGGAACTCCTCTGTGTCTCTGACGTCATGTTGCTTAGCAACATGACGCTTTCTCTCACACCCCTCTGATGACGGTTACGCTCCTGCCCTTTAAATCTCGGCGGGAGATCTGAATCTGGGCCCGTTTGTTTGTTTCCCTGGATTGTGAGTACCATATCAGTTTTATTCTTCTGTGTACCGACTTCTGCCTGCCTGACCAAGCCTCTTGCCTAATCCCTACTTGCTGATATTTGGACATTGACTTCTGCCTGCCTGACCTTGCCTGTAGCTATTACCCTTTTGCTGACACTTGGATGCCGACTTCTGCTTGCCTGACCCTGTCTTTTGCCTATACCTTTTGCTGATATTTGGATGCCGACTTCTGCCTGCCTGACCTTGCTTTGGCCTTTACCTTTAAACCTATTCTTTGTTAAACAAGACCTGCTTAAAGGGACATTTTACTTTTACAAGCTGCAAAAGAGAACTTTGCCTTTCTGTTTGTTATACACCTGCTTAAAAGGGACATTTACTTTTACAAGCTGCAAAAGAGAACTTTGCCTTTCTGTTTGTTATACACCTGCTTAAAAGGGACATTTACTTTTACAAGCTGCAAAAGAGAACTTTGCCTTTCTGTTTGTTATAAACCTGCTTAAAGGGACATTATACTTTTACAAGCTGCAAAAGAGAACTTTGCCTTTCTGTTTGTTATACACCTGCTTAAAAGGGACATTTACTTTTACAAGCTGCAAAAGAGAACTTTGCCTTTCTGTTTGTTATAAACCTGCTTAAAGGGACATTATACTTTTACAAGCTGCAAAAGAGAACTTTTCCTTTGTTTTACAAGCCTGCTAAAGAGGACCTTTTTCAGAAGCTTCAAAGTAAGAGCATTTCCTTTTTGTTCTTTGTACTACTTAAAGGGACGTTTTATCCTTTGTGGCTTTCCTGCATTCTGGAACAATATTCATTTTTGTTATCTTCTAATCTGCTTCCTGAGTGGGTCACGTCCTGGATATTTCTCAGTGTGCTAGCGTGTGCTTTCAATTCACGCTAGCAGTTGGGTTACATCCCGGATTGATTCCAGAGCGGCTGACATAGATTTTATTTTAGAAACAAATCATCAAAATCCCCTTCGGTTCAGTATAACATCTATAAGTACCTATTTGGGCACTGTATTTAAGCCCGACAATATCATGCAAACTAGTAATGGATTGTGGAGTCATAGTGCATGAAAAATAGCTCCATGATACCTACATTCACAAAACTGTTGACTTCAGCAAAACCCAAAAAAATAGAACCCCAAAAAATGCCTTCAGTGATGGTAGTTTTCGGATTTCTCTTTGCCATGTACCATAAGTCCTCAATAAGCATATACCTCCTTGCACACTCATTGATACAAGCATCTATGCATCTAAACATATGGCTGTACAGTGCAATCATCGCATATGAATACAAGCATCTGCCTTCCTACTGTAAGGTATCAAAGACACTAATTTCCATTGACCTACATATAAGCACTGGGCACAGAATGGAACATATATTGCTTATTGTGAACTCAAAAAATAATCATAAAAGGTTTTACCCAGAGCACATATTTGTTTGAATGTTGACTAAGTGTAACTACTTAATTATGGCATTTATCTGTCTTGCTCAATGAAGTGTTTTGGTCTCTGAGTAAAGTACTTGGTATTTCTATTACAATTATAACTCTTCTCCTATATCACCCAGGGTTCTATTTCAGGCTTTTCAATGCAATACATCTGACAACAAAGATGAACGATAGATGAGATGTAGACTGCAGCCCAACACTGAACTTAATTAACTTCCTGTGCAACATACATTCACAGGAAACGTTTCTGTACTGTGAGTCATAAATAGGTGTTTTATAATGACAATCAATTCGCTGTAATAGACTTTTGAAAGGACCACTGGAAGTTTGCATGAAAAACACCATTTCACTTTGACCATTGATGTGCTGTTTATGTTACAGGCTCTCTGATTGGTTCAGGGAAATGCTGGAAGTGACATGCATCAAGGCAGTAAGCTGATTGACACACAAACTATGACCCTGGTTATGAGAAACGTCTGGGTGTTCTAAAGATCTGTGCACTGAGAAGACATTTACACTATGGGGTATATAAAGCAACACCATTTTTAAAATCCAGGAGCATATGATCCACATACACGTCAAGATAGTTAACCAATTTGACATAGGAATAGAAGAACCTTTCCTCTTTGGTTCTGGAACTTCTCAGGCTCCACTGATAACTTGTCCTTTCAATTAAACAGTTAAAGGTACAGTCTAGGCCAAAATAAACTTTCATGATTCAGATTGAGCATGTAATTTTAAACAATTTTCCAATTTACTTTTATCACCAATTTTGCTTTGTTCTCTTGGTATTCTTAGTTGAAAGCTTAACCTAGGAGGTTCATATGCTAATTTCTTAGACCTTGAAGCCCACCTCTTTCAGATTGCATTTTAACAGTTTTTCACCACTAGTGGGTGTTAGTTCACGTATTTCATATAGATAACACTGTGCTCGTGCACGAGAAGTTATCTGGGAGCAGGCACTGATTGGCTAGACTGTAAGTCTGTCAAAAGAAGTGAAAAAAGGGGCAGTTTGCAGAGGCTTAGATACAAGATAATCACAGAGGTTAAAAGTATATTATTATAACTGTGTTAGTTATGCAAAACTGGGAAATGGGTAATAAAGGAATTATCTATCTTTTAAAACAATAAAAATTCTGGTGTAGACTGTCCCTTTAATATAAAGGAAGCTACGTAAAGCATGATTTTAAGATCTTAATACAGATTTTTAAAAGATCAAAACATGTTATTAAGTAGCACATTTAGTTAATAGTGCTGTAAAAACTAATAATAAAATGTATAATCAACTCCTGCTTATCACCGTTTTGTATGGCGTTTTAGTTTATATCATTTCATTATTTCACCACCTGTGTTAATTTGATCAGAGTTCATTAATATGACAGTTCATCATGTACAGCAGTGATGGCAAACTTCCAAACCCATAGGAGACAAAGATGAATATGTCAGATGCCTTAAAGGGCAAAATAAAAAATAAACGTTTCCTATAGACCACACAATTTTATACAACTTTTAATTTTGCTTCTATTATATAATTTGCTTTTTATTTTAAAGCGTACCTAGGTTGGCTCAGTAGCAGAAAACTACAGGGAACTAGTTGTTGATTGGTGGCTGCACATAAATTGGCTCACCAGATGTGTTCATATAACTCCCATTAGTACTCTGCTGCTCCTTCAACAAAGGATACCAAGAGAATGAAACAAATTTGATAATAGAAGTCCTGTGGTGAAGGTCACAGGCCTAATTTTGGTAAGATTGCAGGGTACACTCTGTCTGCTGTTCTCGAACCCCCACTCACTCTGACCTAGATTACGAGTTTTGCGCTATACCTGTAATGTGTACTGTGCCTTTAAGACATTTATCCCATAATCCTATAAAGTCTAGGTGCTCCCAGAATACATTGCTTGGTATTCTGGTCACACCCTTGTATCAGCCTGTCTTACACTGCTACTGAACTCAGCTGTTTCCTTCCCCCTTCTACTAAGGGATTAACTTCAGCTGGATTTCTCCTGCAGTATCTGCCTACCTGGTTGCTCAGTGTTTTCTGACAACACTCTCCCTGCTTCCTGTGCAGTTACCTCTGCTACTACGCTCTATCTCCAGACCTGACAGCCTCACAGAACACCGGGTGACGTCACCTTCAGCTGCTTCCGGTCTCAACCGATCTCAGACTGCATCCCTCCATTCTCCTCGTGAGTACAGCGTTTGTGCTGAGACTGCATTGTGATATATTTTTGCTATAATCTGCAGAGTCATACTTGTATATACATTTACTGCGCAATTAACACACGAATCACCAATGTCATATAAATCTATGTTAACTAGTTTATATATATATATATATATATATATCTTGTCATACTTGTACTGAGTACTAAAGTTTACTTTGTTGCTTAAAGGAATGGCAATATATAAGCTTTGTATCAATATTAAACCCTTACTCACATTCCCTTATGTTAAGTCATAATATAAGGGGTAATACGTAAGGAACACACACATATATATATCAGCAATGCTAAATGTTCAAACTTTATTTACAGAAATTCAAGAAATAAGGAGACTTTACTATAACTTTTGTTCATTCAATCATAAGTGTTATTTGGGTCATTACAGGAAATACCAAGCCTATAAAAAAGAATGATGGATCCCCAGGAGTTATATAATCAAGTACTAACTTTAGGACAAAGAGTAGATCAGCTTAGTCAAGGGCTGAGAGAATTGCAAATTGAGAATCAAACACTTAAGGGAATAATTACTGAAGGTTTGAATAAAATGCAACCTCACTCTGAAACAATTCCAGAGCCTCCTGTCAGTCCTCCTGATATATTCTCAGGGAATAGACAGCAATACAGACAGTTTTTTAACTCTTGCACACTTTTCTTTTCCTTGAAACCTAAAACATTTCAAAATGAAAGAACTAAGGTTTTAACAATTATTTCTTACTTAAGAGGAGAGCCCAGAGCATGGGCAGACAGTTTATATGAACAGAATGATATTATACTAAATTCTTCAAATGAATTCTTTAAAGCCTTATCTACTCTGTATGAGGATCCACACAGACAGCTCACTGCAGACACAAAATTGAGAGCATTAAAACAAAACAAGAGAGATGTAGAAGACTATATATCTGAATTTAAGATTTGGCAAAAAGATTCAGAATGGAATCTTATATCATTAAGAAATCAGTTCAGACTGGGACTTTCTGAGCACATTAAAGATGAACTAGCCAGAATGGATATCCCAGAAGATTTGGAGCAGCTGATGCACTTAGCTATTAAAATAGACCATAGGATAAGAGAAAGGAAAAGAGAAAGGTACACTGTAGATAATCCAACCAGACATAGAGATGCACACACAAACCCCACTCCAGGAAGGCTAGGTGACGAGCCTATGGATATAGGGGTAATAAGGGGCCCTCTATCATTTGAAGAAAATCAAAGAAGAAAAGAAAACCATCTATGCCTGTACTGCGCTTCCAAGGAGCATGAAGTCTCAAGTTGTCCTATCCTTAAAAAACCTAAGAAAGGTAAGGGACATGACACAACATTGATTTTCTCTTTTCCTAATGAAAAATTGACTTATACAAAATTTCCTATTTTTCTACAGTGGGAACACCATCAGCATCCGCTTGACGCTGTTATTAACTCGGGAGCTTTCATGTCATATATTGATTCTGATATAGTTAAAATTAATAAAATACCCTTAATTAAAAAAACCATACCTGTGTCAGTACGTTTAATTGATGGCAATCAACTAGAATCAGGTCCCATAACACATGAGACAATACCTTTACTTATGATATCTAATGACCATAAAGAATATATTTCTTTTGATGTTTTAACATCTCCTATTTTCCCCAGTGGTTTTGGGATTACAATGGTTGAGATTGCATCAACCTACCATTAACTGGCAAACAAGTAGTGTCACATTTAATTCTGAATACTGTGAAAACACTTGTAACCAGAATTTTACAATCATGACGGTGGCGGAACATCCTATACCACCTGAATACACTGATTTTGAGCTTGTTTTTAGTAAAAAGGAGGCAGAAAATTTACCTCCCAATCGATCTTATGACTGTCCAATAGATTTGATACCAGGTTCTGACATACCTTATGGTCATATTTTCCCCCTCTCAGAACCTGAATTATTGGAACTAAAAACATATCTGACAGATAATTTGCGTAAAGGGTTTATACGTCCCTCGACTTCACCTGCAGGAGCAGGGATGTTCTTTGTACGTAATAAAGATCAAAGTTTAAGACCTATAATAGACTATAGGGAACTTAATAAAAGAACAGTCAAAAATAGATACCCCTTGCCCCTGATACCTGAACTGATTGAAAGGTTGAAGAGAGCAACTATCTATACTAAGTTAGATCTAAGAGGGGCGTACAACCTTATTCGCATGAGACCAGGAGATGAGTGGCTCACTGCTTTTAGAACGCGATACGGGTTGTATGAATATACTGTGATGCCCTTTGGGCTATGTAATGCTCCCGCAACCTTTCAGAGATTTATCAATGATATTTTTAGAGATCTTTTGGATATCTGCATTGTGATCTATTTAGATGATATTTTAATTTATTCATCAAACCTACAGGAACATGTAATGCATGTAAGGAAAGTTCTTTCCAGATTACAAGCTCACCATCTCTATGTCAAACTTGAAAAATGTATCTTCCATAGCCAGGATATAACCTTCCTAGGTTACCATATAACACCAGATGGTATATCCATGGATAATGGAAAAGTACAGGTTATCCAAGACTGGCCAACACCTAAAACCAAGAAAGATGTTCAAAAATTTCTCGGTTTCTCAAATTTCTATAGGAAATTTATTAAAAACTTTGCTTCAATATCCAAACCTTTAACATCGTTAACTAAGAGTACTATACCTTTCCTTTGGACACAAAAAGCTGATCAAGCTTTCCAAACATTAAAAAACCGTTTCACCACAGCACCTATACTGCAATATCCTAATCCAAAATATCACTATATTCTAGAAATAGATGCTTCTGAATATGCAATTGGTGCAATTTTATCTCAAAAAGAAACTAGCTCAGCTCCTATACACCCTGTGGCATATTATTCTAGGGTGTTAACTTCATCAGAACTTAACTACCATATAGGAGAAAAATAATTGTTAGCCATGAAGTCAGCTCTAGAACAATGGAGACATCTTTTGGAGGGTACAGAACATCCTATACAAATCTTTACAGACCACAGAAACCTCCAATACTTAAAGACACATAAGACATTGACAGCACGGCAGGTGCGTTGGAGTTTATTTTTCTCTCGCTTTTCGTATATACTCACGTATAGACCTGCGAGTAAAAATCGAAAAGCTGACATTCTATCGAGACTTATGGAAAAACCTCAGATCAAACCTTCATTTGGTTCCGTGATACCAAGAGAATGTTTTACCCCTTGCCTTGGAATAACCATTCCAGCAGAATTACAACTCAAAAGCGAACAGCTTCTTGATGTAACCTATCCAAAGGAAAATTTAATTAGAAAAACCGATGGTTTATACTACAACAGAGATAACATATACGTTCCTCCACAGAAAAGACAAACTATCCTACAAACCTTTCATGACTCACAGTTATCAGGTCACCCGGGTATACAACATACTTATGATTTGATTAAACGCAATTATTGGTGGCCTAAAATGAGGAATGATGTACAAGAATATGTCTCTCTTTGTGAAACGTGTTCCACATGTAAAATTAATAGGCAAAAACCTTATGGACAGCTACTTTCTTTGCCCATCCCAGAAAGGCCATGGACGCATATAGCAGCTGATTTTATTGTGGATCTACCACCATCTAAATCTTTCAAAACCATCTTAGTAGTGGTAGATCTTTTCTCCAAGATGTGCCATTTTATTCCGTACCACAAGTTACCAACTTCTTTGGAAACTGCATCTTTATTCATTCAGAATGTTTTCAAATTACATGGGTTACCTCTGTCTATAACTGACAGAGGAACCCAATTTACCTCAAACTTATGGAAGGATCTTTGTAGAACATTAAACATTACTAGACGCTTGAGTACCTCCTTCCATCCACAGACAAATGGCCAATCTGAGCGCACAAATCAATGGTTAGAAGAGTATCTAAGATGTTTTTCCACTCAACAACAAGATAATTGGGCAGATCTACTGCCATTGGCAGAATTTGCTCACAATAAATCCTTGAACTCTTCAACCAAAAGTACCCCTTTTTTTACCAACTTTGGGTTTCATCCCACTTTCAATTATCTTGAGCAAAGAGAAAATAGTTCCCCAGTCGTTAATGACTTGGTTAATACTATTGCTGAAACCTTCACTATAACTGCAAATCACATACAGGCATCAAAAGACAGACAGAAAAAGTTTTATGATTTGCGGCGCCAACCGTCACCCGAGTACAAACCAGGAGATCTGGTATGGTTGTCCACAAAGCACCTACGTTTGACTGCTCCCTCGAAAAAATGTAATAGGTTCTTCATAGGACCTTTCCCTGTGCAAAAAGTGATCAATCAAAATGCTGTAACTTTGGAGCTGCCTAGTCACTATAAAATACACCCCACTTTTCATGTGTCCCTCTTGAAACCGTACAAATCATTACGAACAGTGGTGGATCAGTTGCCTGTGGTACCTCCCATTGAGCCAGAATGTGACTTTGAAGTACAGAGTATCCTGGATTCCCGAAAGGTGTCTGGGAGATTACAATATCTAATTCGTTGGAAGGGATACACCTCTGACGACGATTCTTGGGAGCCGGCTTCGAATTTATCTGCTCCACGTTTGGTTTCCTTATTTCATCGGCGGAATCCTGAACGTCCTCATCCATGAACCCCAGTGGTGTTCATCTTTGGAGGGGTGATCTGTAATGTGTACTGTGCCTTTAAGACATTTATCCCATAATCCTATAAAGTCTAGGTGCTCACAGAATACATTGCTTGGTATTCTGGTCACACCCTTGTATCAGCCTGTCTTACACTGCTACTGAACTCAGCTGTTTCCTTCCCCCTTCTACTAAGGGATTAACTTCAGCTGGATTTCTCCTGCAGTATCTGCCTACCTGGTTGCTCAGTGTTTTCTGACAACACTCTCCCTGCTTCCTGTGCAGTTACCTCTGCTACTACGCTCTATCTCCAGACCTGACAGCCTCACAGAACACCGGGTGACGTCACCTTCAGCTGCTTCCGGTGTCAACCGATCTCAGACTGCATCCTCCATTCTCCTCGTGAGTACAGCGTTTGTGCTGAGACTGCATTGTGATATATTTTTGCTATAATCTGCAGAGTCTTACTTGTATATACATTTACTGCGCAATTAACACACGAATCACCAATGTCATATAAATCTATGTTAACTAGTTTATATATATCTTGTCATACTTGTACTGAGTACTAAAGTTTACTTTGTTGCTTAAAGGAATGGCAATATATAAGCTTTGTATCAATATTAAACCCTTACTCACATCCCCTTATGTTAAGTCATAATATAAGGGGTAATACGTAAGGAACACACACATATATATATCAGCAATGCTAAATGTTCAAACTTTATTTACAGAAATTCAAGAAATAAGGAGACTTTACTATAACTTTTGTTCATTCAATCATAAGTGTTATTTGGGTCATTACAATACCGGATGCGATATATATATATATATATATATATATGCGGTACTGCACTTTCCATAGCGCTGCCATTATGAGTTAACTGAAAAACCTCCATGTGCTGTGCGTTATGGTGCATTAAGCTCCATACCGCACAAAAGCCAAGGGCTGAGGTTACGCTTTCCCCCATAGACATCAATGGGGAGAGAGTGTTAGAAAAAAACGCCTGCAATTGCGGAATGGCAAATCGCCGTAACGCAACCCCCATTGATGTCTATGGGGAAAATAAATTGACGTTTAACCCTAACACCCTAACATAAACACCCCTAGTCCGCTGCCCCTGACATCGCTGACACTAAATAAAGATATTAACCCCTAATCCGCCGCTCCCTAACATCGCAGACGCTAAATAAAGTTATTAACCCCTAATCCGCCGCTCCACAACATCGCAACACTAAATAAAGTGATTAAACACTAAACCGCCACCCCCGCATCGCTAACACCTAAATAAAACTATTAACCCCTAAACCACCGGCGCCTCACATTGCAACTAATAAACTAAACCTATTAACCCCTAAACCGCCGGCCCCTCACATCGCAAAACACTAAATTAAACTATTTACCCCATATTTAAACGGGTACCTTACATTCAAGCTTCAGTGTACAGCGTTGACAATATGAAGAGGATCCTCCACGCCGCCGGCAAAGAAGCTCCGCCCCTCCACAACTCCGCGACACAGGGATGAAGAAAGAAGATGGCCCTGAGATGAATGAAGATGTCGCGCCTGAATGAAGATGGATGCCCGGACTTTAGGAACCATGAGTAGATTTTATGGGGTTAGTGTTAGGGTTTTTTTTTTTTTCATTTTTTTGGGTGGGTTTTTTTTTAGATTAGGGATGGGCACTGTAAAAGAGCTGAATGCCCTCTTAAGGTCAATACCCATACAAATGCCCCTGTAGGGGCAATGGGTAGCTTATGTTTTATTTAGACTTAGGTTTTTTATTTTGGGGAGTTGGTTGGGTGGGGGGGGGATACTTTTAGGAGGGACTTTGTAATATTTTAATGTAAAAGAGCTGTTTAACTTAGGGCAATGCCTTACAAAAGGCCCATTCAAGTGCTATTGATAGATTATTATAGGTTAGGGGGTGTTTTTATTTTGGGGAGGCTTTTTTTTTATAGGGCTATTTAGATTAGGTGTATTTGTTTTTATTTTTGATAATTTCGTTTATTTTTTGTAATCTTAGAATTTTTTATTTTTTTGTATTTTTAGTGTTTATTTTTTTTTGTAATGTTAGATTATTTTATTTTTCGTAGTGTTAGGTTTTAATTTTTTTTTAAAAATTTAAATTTGTAATTTAGGTTTTTTAATTGGTAGGTTTTTTTTATGTTATTAGAATAGTCATGTTAGGTTAATTTATAGTATAATGTTAGTTTTTTTTTATTTCACAGGTAAGTTTTTATTATTTAAAGATTGTTATATTGTAACTTTTAATTTAAAGTTATGGGGGTGTTAGGTTAATTCAATGTTTTGCAATGTGGGGGGCCGGTGATTTAGGGGTTAATAGGTTTATTTTAGTGTTGTCGATGTGGGTGGGCGGCAAATTAGGGGTTAAAAGGTTTAATATAGTGTTTGCGATGCGGGAGGGTTGCGGTTTAGCGGTTAATAGGTAGTTTATGGGTGTGTTAGTGTACTTTGTAACATTTTGGTTATGAGTTTTGTGAAACAATTTTGTTTCGCAAAATCCATAACTACTGGTCTCAGATTGCTGAATGGCTCGTGTGGGTATAGGCTGTAACGCTGGACCACACAACCTGTAATACGGCACTATGGAAAATTCCGCACTCAAACGTCAGTTTTTGAGTGCGTAACGGAGAGTGGCATTAAGGCTAAAATGCTTGCGTTACAGCCTATACCGCTGCGACACGTAATATGCGTTACCAGCCATTCCACGCACAATGGGGCCTATCTATCAAGCTCTGAATGGAGCTTGATGCCCCGTGTTTGTGGCGAGCCTGCAGACTCGCCAGAAACAGCAGTTATGAAGCAGCAATCACAAAGACCGCTGCTCCATAACCTGTCCGCCAGTTCTGAGCAGGCGGACAGACATCGCCGGAAATCAACCCGATCGAGTACAATCGGGTTTATTGACACCCCCCTGCTGGCAGCCTATTGGCCGCGAGTCTGCAGGGGGCGGCGTTGCACCAGCAGCTCTTGTGAGCTGCTGGTGCAATGCTGAATACGGCGAGCGTAAAAATTAAAACATAGTAATACAAAATGATACGTTGCCATCTTGGCCAGAGCCATGGTTATTGGCTACCCATGAATAAATTTTTATGCCATCCTAACTGCTTTACCTGATTTGTTTTCATTACTATAATATCATAATGGGATTATTTTACAGGTTTTGAATTAGCTACATGAAGATTATTGGCTACTTAAGTAAACACAGGGATAGATTACAAGTAGGGTTGCCAGGTGTCCGTTATTAGACCGGACTGTCTGGTATTTCAGGCTACTGCCCGGTAATTTTATTTTTTTTAAAAATGGACATAGCCTTAGGTAGTTTTCTTACAATTTTTTTTACTAATAGCTGCTTTTGATTTACCCAAGCCCAGCCCCGCCCCCTGTAGGCTAGCCCGTGTCAACTCAGGCTCTGCTCAGGTCAGCTGATCGGTTCATCATATTTCTGATCCTGACAGTGTGCAGAGCCGGAGTTGTGGTCGGACCCTCTCTCTGTCCCCTCTGCGCTGCCGCTGTCTTGAGTCACTAACTGGCTGTGTCGCGTCAGGCATCATCGTCACGTGAGCGTTACACCACGTCAGTTACATTATATGATAGCAAGAAGAGAAGACCCGCTCTTAGTCTATGCTGCAGGCTAGCAGGCGCAGCCAGTGAGATGAGGTATTATATAGTTGCACTGTAATATATATATATATATATATATATATATATATATATATATATATATATATATATATATGTAGCAAAATATATAATAATATATATACATATTTTATGCAGCTGTATGTAAAAATGTAAAAAAAAAAAAAAGTTACCAGCCCCCAAATATGTGACAACTTTGCTGCCTGGCCTCCTTACTTTCTCTCCACAAATACACCTGCTCTAATCCTAGGGGACTTCAACATCCCCATTGACAGCCCATCTGCCCCTGCTGCCTCTAAACTTCTCTCACTCACTAACTCCTTCGGCCTCTCACAATCCACCCTATTCCCTACCCACCGTGATGGACACTCGATTGATCTGGTATTCTCCTATCTCTGCTCTCTCTCTCTAATGTTGCATGTCACCCATTTCCCATCTCAGACCACCATCTGCTCACCTTTAATCATAATATAGATACTAAACCTACTTCCCCCTCTTGCCCCTGCACCAGTAGAAATCTGCACACTGTGGACGCTCCCCAACTCTCCAATTTTATTCAACTACGCCTCCCCCACACTTCCACGATATCCTGCCCTGACCTTGCTATAACCCACTATAACAATACTCTCTCTGCTGCACTTGACACTCTCGCTCCACCCCAACCTCGCAAAGCCCCACGTCGTCAGCTCCAACCCTGGCACTCCCAACAAACACGTCACCTACAAAAATGCTCCCGCACTGCTGAACGTGTCTGGAGGAAATCCCGCTCTGAACCTGATTTCATGCACTATAAGTTCATTCTCTACTCTTACACCTCTGCCCTTCGCTTAGCTAAGCAAACCTACTTCTCTTCTCTTATATCCACTCACTCCTCAAACCCTAAAAGACTCTTTTCCATTTTCAACTCTCTCCTCCACCCACCTGCACCACCCCCCTCATCTGCATTCAGTGCTCAAGACCTTGCTGACTATTTTCTCAATAAAACTTGCAATCTGAGGAAACATCCCAACACAAACCTGCAATCTCCCAACTCCGCTCCCAGTCACCTCCTCTGCCACTCTCTGCACCCTCCTCCCAACCACTTAGAGTGAAGTGGCTTCCCTTTTGTCTTCCTCACACCTCACTACCTGCCCACTTGACCCTATTTCTTCACATCTAATTCCTCCTCTGTCTACCACCCTCACTCCGGCTCTTACTCACATATTTAACCTATCCCTTTCTACCGGCTCATTCCCTGCCTCCTTCAAACATGCAAAGGTCACCCCCATCCTCAAAAAAACCCTCCCTCGACCCTAACTCCCCTGCAACCTACCGCCCCATATCACTGCTCCCACTAGCTTCAAAACTCCTTGAAAAACTAGTTTTCAATCCCCTAACCCACTTCCTGTCCTCCAACTCATTGCTCGACCCCCTGCAATCTGGCTTCCATCCCCAACACTCAACTGAGACTGCCCTCACCAAGGTTACTAACTATCTCCTTTCTGACCTATCTGCTGCCTTTGACACTGTTGACCATCCCCTTCTCCTACAGTCTCTCAGTTCTCTTGGTCTCTGTGACACTGCCCTCTCCTGGATTCACTCTTATATCTCTAACAGATCCTTCTCCGTCTCTTTTGCTGGTGACTCCTCCTCTCTATTGCCCCTGTCTGTTGGAGTACCTCAAGGCTCTGTCCTGGGTCCTCTACTCTTCTCTATTTTCACTTCTTCACTGGGTAAACTTATCAACAGCTATGGCTTCAGCTATCACCTCTATGCTGATGATACCCAGATCTACCTTTCCACCCCTGCACTCTCTCCTTCTGTCAACTCTCAAATCAGCGACTGCTTATCTGGCATTTCCTCCTGGATGGCCTCTCACCACCTGAAAATAAATATGTCCAAGACCGAACTACTTCTAATTCCCCCCTCTAGCTCCACTCCAGTCTCTAATTTTTCTATCACTGTTGGCGGCACCACTATCTCCCCATCACCCCAAGTCCGCTGCCTCGGAGTCATGCTTGACTCAAATCTGTCCTTCATTCCCCACATCCAACTGCTCTCTTCATCCTGCCGCAACCACCTACGCAATATCTCCAAAATTTGTTAATTTCTGAGTGCTGAAACTACCAAACAGCTCATCCACTCCCTGGTAATTTCCCGACTTGACTACTGTAACAACTTACTAACTGGCCTCCCTCTCTCCCGCCTCTCTCCCCTCCAATCCATCCTAAATGCATCTGCCAGGCTAATCCACCTCTCTCGACGCTCTGTTTCTGCAGCACCTCTCTGTGAGTCCCTTCACTGGCTCCCCATTCACAACAGAGTTAAATTCAAAATTCTCACCCTGACCTACAAAGCCCTCACCAATGCTGCCCCACCCTACCTGTCCTCACTCATCAACAAATATACTCCTGCCCGTCCCCTAAGATCCAACAACGACCTGCTTCTTGCATCCTCTACCATCACCTCCTCTCATTCTAGACTACAGGACTTCTCTCGTGCGGCACCAACCCTCTGGAACGCACTTCCTTAAGCTGTCAGACTTGCCCCTAACCTCTCCTCCTTTAAACGTTCCCTAAAGACCTTTCTGTTCAGGGAAGCTTATCACCCAACTTATCAACAAACTAACTTCACTTAACTAACAGTTGCCCTCTATATCCTCACTAATATCATTCTCACGCCTGCAGTCCCCACCTCCTGTTTCCAATCCTCCTACCCGTCTAGATTGTAAGTTCCCACGGGAATAGGGCCCTCAATTCCCCCTGTATTTGTCTGTAAAATTTTGTGTCTTATCGTATTGTTTCTCCACTGTACTGTTATCCTTGTACCCATGGGCAGCGCTGCGGAATCTGTTGGCGGTTTATAAATAAAGAATAATAATAATAATATATATATATATATAAATACATACACACACATAATGCAATATATAGGTGTGTACATATAGTATATATGTGTGTGTGTTTATATATATATATATATATATATATATATATTATACACACATACACTATGCATTACTGTATGTAAATTATAAATAAAAATGACTAGCCCAAAAATGTGATATATTGTGTGATATAATGTATGTGTGAATATATATATATATATATATATATATATATATATATATATATATATATATATATATATATTAACACATACATGTATATACACATACATTTATATAGTGTGTGTGTGTATATGTATATGTATATATATATATATATATATATATATTTATCTATCTAGTGGCTATCTAAATGTGTGTGTATATATATATATATATATATATATATATATATATATATATATATATATATATATATATATATATATATATATAGTGTGTATGTGTGAATGTGTGTGTGTGTGTATATATATATATATATATATATATATATATACACATGCATACTGCATATATATGCCTTTTTTCTGCCACAAAACCACCTACCACACTTCATTCAGGCACCAATCCCCCCCCCCCACCCCTCCGCCGACATCTGCTGACTGTCCAGTATTTTCTTGAAAGGCAGCTGGCAACCCTAATTACAAGTGTCACGCTAAATAATTTTTTTATCTCTGCATTTGCGCTGGTATTACAAGTTGAAAGGAAAAAAGTTAGCGAAAGACCAAGCACACTAACTTCAAGACCTCGGACACTGCAAACGCGTTCATTTCTTCTCCCCATAGACTTCCCATAAACAGTTATCGCTCGCGTGCTAACCCAACACTCAGAATGAGTGCACTAAACCCGAAATTAGTTAAGAACACAAGTTCCTATGTTCTTCACATAGAAGAAAGGGTTATTTTTATTTTTAAATATCTGTTTATTGTGCTGTAAAATATATATCTATATAAATATATACAGGTATAGATATATATTATATATACAGATATATAAATATCTATTTAAATATAAAACAGATTTTTTTTATATGTGAAGAACATATGAATTATTTCTATTCAAAACACATTAAAAATTAATAAAAATTATATTGCATCTTTCAAGGTGTTTGACTCGGAAGTGCTCAAAAGTGTGTGTGTGTGTGTGTGTGTATATACACATACACATACACATACACATACATATACAGGGCTTTGTGGAGTTGATTGTATACTGTGCTGTGCTTGTGTTAAACTAAACGTAGTACTATTGCACCCCTAATATATGTTAGTTCAAACATGTTTTCAAGTTTTTAAACACACTGGCAAGTGAAAAGAATGCTAAAACTGCCTTGTTTCACTTTAAGGCGGTTTTCATTTTACAGCGGGGCTCTGGTTCCTAACCGGCTGTATGAGCGGGGTATACCTGTATATATATATTTAAATCCATGTGTGTGTGTGTGTGTGTGTGTATAAATGAATCCGGTCAAATCTCAATGCGTAAATTCCAAGGCCGACAACGACTTCTGAATGCGCGTGATCTCTGATCCCTCAGACATCACTGTTTTAAAAAAACGTCATGAGTCTGTAATGGATATCCTGACATGGGTTCGGGAATACTTTGGTAAACCTTTGTCAGTCAACACCATTCGCTGCTGCATCCACAGATGCAAGTTAAGGCTTATATAAGTGTCTAACGCTACTTTATTTTAATGTGTTTTGCGCAACATTTTTTAACCCTTAGAGTTTACTTCAGGCCTGAAGTTACACTAAATATTCTAGCACAGTTTCTAATGCTATCTATAACTTTCAACAGCATCTAGCAAATATAAGAGAGGCATGTCATGTGTGCATCAGTCACCAAATAGGCAAATTAGATAGAAAATGTCAAACACAGGGTACTCAGATTTCCATAGTGCACCCTCATAGATGCAGGCTGGCAGTATAAAGGTGTGTCAGCTCACCTCCTCCCGACAGCTGCACCTAGTCTAGGGACAGCTCAAACACACTCACAGTGATGAACCAAACAGTAGGCCCAACACATATGTGCACCTGGCAATTAGGGCTTGTAAACACTGTTGTAGTTTAAAAACTGATTTATTAAAACCATATAAAATTCAAACAATACAGTGTTAAAAGCTGGTGGGTACACAGAGTCTGTACCCCCAGATATGCAACGCGTTTCTCAGCAGTTACGCTGTTTCCTCAGGCATATTATTATTATCAGGTTTTTGTAGAGCACCAACAGGTTCTGCAGCGCTATAAACATGGGTGGTATATAAAAAAATGATTACAGGGATCAAATGGGGAGAGAGGGTCCTGCCAAGAGTGTTGTAGTCGGCTCTTAAGAAGGTGAACTTCAAACAGCTGGGCTCATAGGCTTACATGCTATGGGGTTTTAGGGGATAGCAGTGGAGATAGGAAGGTTAGTGTAGGTTATAAGAGTCCCTGAACAGTAGAGTCTTCAGGGAGCACTTGAAGCTTTTAAAACTAGGGGAGATTCTTGTGGAGTGAGGCAGAGAGTTCCATAAGATGGGAGCCAGTCTTGAGAAATCTTGTAGATGGGAATGTGAGGAGATAACAAGAGAGGAGGAGAGTAGGAGATCATGAGCGGAGCGAAAGGGACGGGAGGGAGAGTATCTGGAGACAAGGTCTGAGATGTAGGGGGAGCAGTGCAATTTAGGGCTTTGTGTGTCAGAGTGAGAATTTTGTGTTTAATCCTGGAGGCAAGAGGAAGCCAGTGAAGGGATTGGCAGAGAGGTGCGGCAAATGAAGAGCGACGTGCAAGGAAGATGAGTCTGGCAGAGGCATTCATTATGGATTGTAAAGGAGCTAGAGGGCACTTAGGGAGACCAGAGAGGATAGAGTTTAGTAGTAGAGGCGGGAAAGGATGAGAGAGTGAATTAAAATCTTTGGTGTGTCTTGTGTAAGGAAATGTCTAATTTTAGCAATGTTTTTAAGGTGGAAGAGGCAGGCTTTAGCCAAGGACTGAATGTGAGGAGTGAAAGAAAGATCTCAAGTGTGACCCAAAACATCAGGCATGTGAGGTTGGGGTAATGATGGAGTTGTCAACAGTTATAGAGACATGGGGGGTGGAGATTTTGGAAGAAGGGGGGAAAATAAGGAGCTCAGTTTTGGAGAGATTTAGTTTGAGGTAGTGAGAGGACATCCAAGATGAGATATGAGAGAGACAGTTAGTGACTCGGGTTAGCAAGTAAGGAGATAGTTCTGGTGCAGAGAGGTAGATTTGGGTATCGTCGGCATACAAATGATAATGAAACCCGTGGGACGTGTAGATTGAGAAGAGAAGGGGACAGAGCCTTGCAGTACCCCAACAGAAAGAGGTAACGGGGCAGAGGATACCCCAGAGAAGGCTACACTAAAGGTACGGTTAGACAGATAGGAAGAGAACCCAGAGAGAGCTGTGTCACAGATGCCAAAGGATTGGAGGGTATGGAGCAAAAGAGGGTGGTCGACAGTATCAAAGGCTGCAGACAGATCGAGGAGGATAAGTAGAGAGAAGTGGCCATTTGATTTTGCTGTAAGCAGGTTGTTGGTAACCTTAACAATTGCTGTCTCTGTTGAGTGAAGGGGCGAAATCCAGATTTTGCAGTGGGTCAAGGAGGGAGTTTAATGTAAGCAAATGGGATAGACATGCATATACTAGCTTTTCAAGAGGCTTTGAGGCAAGAGGTAGTAGGGAAATAGGGCGGTAGTTGGATGGGGAGGTTAGATCGAGAGAAAGCTTTTTGAGGATAGGTGTGACTAATGCATATTTAAGAGATGTGGGAACTATACCAGTGCTGAGGGAGAGGTTGAAGATGTGTGTGAGTATAGGGGTAAGGGTAGAAGAGAGGGAGGGGAGGAGTTGTAAGGGGATGGGGTCGAGGGGACAGGTAGTGAGGTGAGAGGATAGTATAAGGGCAGAAACTTCATCCTCTGTAACAGGGGCAAAAGAGCTAAATTTATGGCTATGTGGGTTTTGGATGATTGTGAGCTTTTGAGGGGGTGGGAGACCGGTAGTATGTTGAGAGCTGATTTCATTTCTGATGGAGTCGATTTTGTTGTTAAAGTAGCTGGCAAAATCTTGGGCTGAGAGAAAAGTTGTGGTGGGAGTGGGCGGAGAAGAGTATTGAATGTGGAGAACAGACGTTTTGGGTTTGAAGAAAGAGTAGAGAAGTAATGTTGCTTATATAGATTAAGGGCAGAATAGTAAGAGTTCAAGGTGAACTTATAGTGAAGAAAAACAGCAGAACTCCGAGATTTCCTCCAGTGTCGCTCAGCTGTACAGGAACATCTGCTTAGGTACCGTGTCAGAGAAGTATGCCAGGGCTGAGGATGAGTGTATGTTTTCCGATTTAAGGGTGGAGTTATAGTGGCAGATGGATTAATCAGGACAGGAAAAGGAGGGGATGGAAGAGAGAAGAGGTTCGAGAGAGCTAGCGAGCTGTTGCTGATCTAATGGCTTGATGCTTCTGTGAAGTCTAGTGTGAGGGGTAGAAGGAGGGAGAGTTGTAGGGAGGGAGGTAATGGTACAAGTGAGGAGGTGGTGGTCAGAAAGAGGAAAAGGTGAGTTTGTGAAGTTGTGATTGGGAGAGTCAGTCCATTGGGACAGGCCGAAAGAGGAAGTGAGTTGCAGAAGTTGTTTTGCAGAGGAGGCAGAGGGATTATTAACAGGGAGGTTGAATTCAACGAGAATGAGGGCAGGGGTATCCGAGGAAAGGAAGTAAGGTAGCCAGGTGGCAAAGTGATCTAGAAATAGAGTTGCGGAGCCAGGGGGCGGTATATGACTGCAACGCGTATAGAGAGGGGAGAGAATAAGCGAATCATGTGTGTTTCGAATGAAGAAAATGTGAGGGAAGAGAAGGGATGTATTTGTTGAAAGGTGCAACGAGAGGAAAGTAAAATAACAACACTACCTCCTTGTCTATTGTCAGACCTAGGAGTGTGGCTGAAGTGGAGACCCCTATGTGACAGTGCAGCAGAGGAAGCAGTGTCTGAAGGAGAGAGCCAGGTTTCTGTGAGAGCCAGAAGATTGAGAGAGTGGGAGTTAAAGAGGTCATAGATAGAAGTGAGTTTGTTGCAAACAGAGCGAGAGTTCCATAGTGCACAAGTGAAGGGGTGGTGGCTTTAGATGCAAGACTAATAAGATTAAGGTTACCAGAGTTTTGCTTTTGAAGTCTATTGAAGGGCACACATGGGTGTGCAGAGCAGGGAAGTTGTGGGGGACCAGGATTAGGGGAGATGTCGCCAGCAGCTAGTATGAGCAAGAGGGAGAGTGACATGAGATGAGATGTGGATTTGCAGTAGTGAGTGTTGAGTTGCAAGGGGGAGAGAGAGTCTTTAGGAATGTGTGAAGTTCATGAATACAAAAGTAAGGTGAGGTTAAGAGAGTTGGGCTAATGAGCAATGCAGGTGGTGAGGGGTAAGGAGTAATTGAGTAAAGTAGTTTGTTGAACAGACAAAAGGTGGCAAAAAGGGATATTAAGATATTGTGCATTTTTTACAAAATAGGCAGTGTATAAAACAGAACTTGCCTTATCCCTTGTCCAATTCTTGTATAATTCATTGTGCCTCACTTATAAATGTTCACTTAAGAGATGTTAACAGATGATGTTTCACTATTGCTATCTAACCTACATTGCTAGCCCCTGCATCGCTTTTCCCATAGCAGTTTTACATTTATAGGCCAGAGCATTCTGCTGAATGCAATAAATTAGGTAATGACCTGATCAAAAACAGCCAAAAAGCCAATTGGTAAAATTTGATTCAGGGTGAGATAAGTTAAAAATAACAGTCAGACAATAGAATTTGGGGGAGGCTGTGGTTAAACCATTAGTGAAATTATAAATTTAGGAATTAAAACAAGTATTTGCAAGGTTTGAACGTCACATAGATAAACGCAAGATATCAACAGGGTAAATACATAATTAATTATACAGACAAATGCAAAAAGAGAGGCTTGCAATACAGATGACACAAAACCTAATAATAATTGCATCAGTATAGGGTTAATTATGTCTGAGGAAAAAGCGTAACTGCTGAGAAACACGTTGCATATCTGGGGATACAGACTGTGTGTACCCACCAGCTTTTAACAATGTATTGTTTTAATTTTATATGGTTTTAATACATCATTTTTTAAACTACAACAGTGTTTACAAGCCCTAATTGCCAGGTGCACATATGTGTTGGGCCTACTGTTTGGTTCATCACTGTGAGTGTGTTTGAGCTGTCCCTAGACTACGTGCAGCTGTCGGGAGGAGTTGAGCTGACACACCTTTATACTGCCAGCCTGCGTCTACTAGCACATAAGGGATGCCCTGTGTTTGACATTTTCTATCTGATTTGTCTATTTGGTGACTGATACACACATGAGGCACCTCTCTTTTATTTGCTAGATGCTGTTGTTTTATTCCACTACATTCGTGCGAAGAGGAGTGCAGCCACTGTGATCCTGAAATTGCTACAGGAAATTTAACCCCTGATGAACTGACAATACATGTGAGTCCAGGAGCCTTAACCCCTAATGAACTGACAATATATGGGAGTTCAGTATATCCTGTGACTAGGGTTATTGTTGTGTATCATTATCTGTATTTACTTTGTTTCACCTTGTATGTTTTATGTATTCTATCATTAAGCGCCCCCTATAGAGCCCTTTTTACAGTTCTTGTTGAATTATACTATAATTTTCAACTTGTAATGCCAGCGCACGTTCCCAATATCCACTGAAAATATAGGCTGCGCTGAAGTGAAGTCGGCCACACTTCACCTTCTCTGGTTAACATGCTTTACCATGTTCTTATATGGCGTCCACTTGTAATTTGGCTCACAGTCAGTTAAGTTATATGGCAGTAATACACTGCCCTCCCTCTTCTGACATACATTTTTATTTCTCTAGCTACAGGTAAAGGAACAAAAAAACATAATTTATGTAAGAACTTACCTGATAAATTCATTTCTTTCATATTAGCAAGAGTCCATGAGCTAGTGACGTATGGGATATACATTCCTACCAGGAGGGGCAAAGTTTCCCAAACCTCAAAATGCCTATAAATACACCCCTCACCACACCCACAATTCAGTTTAACGAATAGCCAAGAAGTGGGGTGATAAAAAGTGCAAAAGCATATAAAATAAGGAATTGGAATAATTGTGCTTTATACAAAAATCATAACCACCACAAAAAAGGGCGGGCCTCATGGACTCTTGCTAATATGAAAGAAATTAATTTATCAGGTAAGTTCTTACATAAATTATGTTTTCTTTCATGTAATTAGCAAGAGTCCATGAGCTAGTGACGTATGGGATAATGATTACCCAAGATGTGGATCTTTCCACACAAGAGTCACTAGAGAGGGAGGGATAAAATAAAGACAGCCAATTCCTGCTGAAAATAATCCACACCCAAAATAAAGTTTAATGAAAAACATAAGCAGAAGATTCAAACTGAAACCGCTGCCTGAAGTACTTTTCTACCAAAAACTGCTTCAGAAGAAGAAAATACATCAAAATGGTAGAATTTAGTAAAAGTATGCAAAGAGGACCAAGTTGCTGCTTTGCAAATCTGATCAATCGAAGCTTCATTCCTAAACGCCCAGGAAGTAGAAACTGACCTAGTAGAATGAGCTGTAATCCTTTGAGGCAGAGTTTTACCCGACTCAACATAGGCAAGATGAATTAAAGATTTCAACCAAGATGCCAAAGAAATGGCAGAAGCTTTCTGGCCTTTTCTAGAACCGGAAAAGATAACAAATAGACTAGAAGTCTTACGGAAAGACTTAGTAGCTTCAACATAATATTTCAAAGCTCTAACAACATCCAAAGAATGCAACGATTTCTCCTTAGAATTCTTAGGATTAGGACATAATGAAGGAACCACAATTTCTCTACTAATGTTGTTGGAATTCACAACTTTAGGTAAAAAATCAAAAGAAGTTCGCAACACCGCCTTATCCTGATGAAAAATCAGAAAAGGAGACTCACAAGAAAGAGCAGATAATTCAGAAAACTCTTCTGGCAGAAGAGATTGCCAAAAGGAACAAAACTTTCCAAGAAAGTAATTTAATGTCCAATGAATGCATAGGTTCAAACGGAGGAGCTTGAAGAGCCCCCAGAACCAAATTCAAACTCCAAGGAGGAGAAATTGACTTAATGACAGGTTTTATACGAACCAAAGCTTGTACAAAACAATGAATATCAGGAAGAATAGCAATCTTTCTGTGAAAAAGAACAGAAAGAGCAGAGATTTGACCTTTCAAGGAACTTGCGGACAAACCCTTATCTAAACCATCCTGAAGAAACTGTAAAATTCTCGGTATTCTAAAAGAATGCCAAGAAAAATGATGAGAAAGACACCAAGAAATATAAGTCTTCCAGACTCTATAATATATCTCTCTAGATACAGATTTACGCGCCTGTAACATAGTATTAATCACAGAGTCAGAGAAACCTCTTTGACCAAGAATCAAGCGTTCAATCTCCATACCTTTAAATTTAAGGATTTCAGATCCTGATGGAAAAAAGGACCTTGCGACAGAAGGTCTGGTCTTAACGGAAGAGTCCACGGTTGGCAAGAGGCCATCCGGACCAGATCCGCATACCAAAACCTGTGAGGCCATGCCGGAGCTACCAGCAGAACAAACGAGCATTCCTTCAGAATCTTGGAGATTACTCTTGGAAGAAGAACTAGAGGCGGAAAGATATAGGCAGGATGATACTTCCAAGGAAGTGATAATGCATCCACTGCCTCCGCCTGAGGATCCCGGGATCTGGACAGATACCTGGGAAGTTTCTTGTTTAGATGAGACGCCATCAGATCTATTTCTGGAAGTTCCCACATTTGAACAATCTGAAGAAATACCTCTGGGTGAAGAGACCATTCGCCCGGATGCAACGTTTGGCGACTGAGATAATCCGCTTCCCAATTGTCTATACCTGGGATATGAACCGCAGAGATTAGACAGGAGCTGGATTCCGCCCAAACCAGAATTCGAGATACTTCTTTCATAGCCAGAGGACTGTGAGTCCCTCCTTGATGATTGATGTATGCCACAGTTGTGACATTGTCTGTCTGAAAACAAATGAACGATTCTCTCTTCAGAAGAGGCCAAGACTGAAGAGCTCTGAAAATTGCACGGAGTTCCAAAATATTGATCGGTAATCTCACCTCCTGAGATTCCCAAACTCCTTGTGCCGTCAGAGATCCCCACACAGCTCCCCAACCCGTGAGACTTGCATCTGTTGAAATTACAGTCCAGGTCGGAAGCACAAAAGAAGCCCCCTGAATTAAACGATGGTGATCTGTCCACCACGTTAGAGAGTGTCGTACAATCGGTTTTAAAGATATTATTTGAGATATCTTTGTGTAATCCTTGCACCATTGATTCAGCATACAGAGCTGTAGAGGTCGCATGTGAAAACGAGCAAAGGGGATCGCGTCCGATGCAGCAGTCATAAGACCTAGAATTTCCATGCAAGGCTACCGAAGGGAATGATTGTGACTGAAGGTTTCGACAAGCTGAAATCAATTTTAGACGTCTCTTGTCTGTTAAAGACAGAGTCATGGACACTGAATCTATCTGGAAACCCAGAAAGGTCACCCTTGTCTGAGGAATCAATGAACTTTTTTGGTAAATTGATCCTCCAACCATGATCTTGAAGAAACAACACAAGTCGATTCATATGAGATTCTGCTAAATGTAAAGACTGAGCAAGTACCAAGATATCGTCCAAATAAGGAAATACCACAATACCCTGTTCTCTGATTACAGACAGAAGGGCACCGAGAACCTTTGTAAAAATTCTTGGAGCTGTAGCTAGGCCAAACAGCAGAGCCACAAACTGGTAATGCTTGTCCAGAAAAGAGAATCTCAGGAACTGATAATGATCTGGATGAATCGGAATATGCAGATATGCATCCTGTAAATCTATCGTGGACATATAATGCCCTTGCTGAACAAAAGGCAAGATAGTCCTTACAGTTACCATTTTGAACGTAGGTATCCTTACATAACGATTCAATATTTTTAGATCCAGAACTGGTCTGAAGGAATTCTCCTTCTTTGGTACAATGAAGAGATTTGAATAAAACCCCATCCCCTGTTCCGGAACTGGAACTGGCATAATTACTCCAGCCAACTCTAGA
The DNA here is from genome assembly GCF_027579735.1 of Bombina bombina. Taxonomy (NCBI): domain Eukaryota; kingdom Metazoa; phylum Chordata; class Amphibia; order Anura; family Bombinatoridae; genus Bombina; species Bombina bombina. The sequence goes on from NC_069500.1 coordinate 178,045,796, forward strand.
TCTGAAACACAATTCAGAAATGCTTGAGCTTTCACTGGATTTACTGGGACACGGGAAAGAAAAAAAACTCTTTGCAGGAGGTCTCATCTTGAAACCAATTCTGTACCCTTCTGAAACAATATTCTGAATCCAAAGATTGTGAACAGAATTGAACCAAATTTCTTTGAAAAAACGTAACCTGCCCCCTACCAGCTGAGCTGGAATGAGGGCCGCACCTTCATGTGGACTTAGAAGCAGGCTTTGCCTTTCTAGCAGGCTTGGATTTATTCCAGACTGGAGATGGTTTCCAAACTGAAACTGCTCCTGAGGATGAAGGATCAGGCTTTTGTTCTTTGTTGAAACGAAAGGAACGAAAACGATTATTAGCCCTGTTTTTACCCTTAGATTTTTTATCCTGTGGTAAAAAAGTTCCTTTCCCACCAGTAACAGTTGAGATAATAGAATCCAACTGAGAACCAAATAATTTGTTACCCTGGAAAGAAATGGAAAGTAGAGTTGATTTAGAAGCCATATCAGCATTCCAAGTCTTAAGCCATAAAGCTCTTCTAGCTAAAATAGCTAGAGACATAAACCTGACATCAACTCTAATAATATCAAAAATGGCATCACAGATAAAATTATTAGCATGCTGAAGAAGAATAATAATATTATGAGAATCATGATCTGTTACTTGTTGCGCTAAAGTTTCCAACCAAAAAGTTGAAGCTGCAGCAACATCAGCCAATGATATAGCAGGTCTAAGAAGATTACCTGAACACAGATAAGCTTTTCTTAGAAAGGATTCAATTTTCCAATCTAAAGGATCCTTAAAGGAAGTACCATCTGACGTAGGAATAGTAGTACGTTTAGCAAGGGTAGAAATAGCCCCATCAACTTTAGGGATTTTGTCCCAAAATTCTAATCTGTCAGACGGCACAGGATATAATCGCTTAAAACGTTTAGAAGGAGTAAAAGAATTACCCAATTTATCCCATTCTTTGGAAATTACTTCAGAAATAGCATTAGGAACAGGAAAAACTTCTGGAATAACCACAGGAGATTTAAATACCTTATCTAAACGTTTAGAATTAGTATCAAGAGGACCAGAATCCTCTATTTCTAAAGCAATTAGTACTTCTTTAAGTAAAGAACGAATAAATTCCATTTTAAATAAATATGAAGATTTATCAGCATCAATCTCTGAGACAGAATCCTCTGAACCAGAAGAATCATCAGAATCAGAATGATGATGTTCATTTAAAAATTCATCTGTAGGGAGAGAAGTTTTAAAAGATTTTTTATGTTTACTAGAAGGAGAAATAACAGACATAGCCTTCTTGATGGATTCAGAAACAAAATCTCTTATGTTATCAGGAACATTCTGCACCTTAGATGTTGAAGGAACTGCAACAGGCAATGGTACTTTACTAAAGGAAATATTATCTGCATTAACAAGTTTGTCATGACAATTAATACAAACAACAGCCGGAGGAATAGCTACCAAAAGTTTACAGCAGATACACTTAGCTTTGGTAGGTCCAGCACTAGACAGCGATTTTCCTGAAGTATCTTCTGACTCAGATGCAACGTGAGACATCTTGCAATATGTAAGAGAAAAAACAACATATAAAGCAAAATTGAACAAATTCCTTAAATGACAGTTTCAGGAATGGGAAAAAATGCCAAAGAACAAGCTTCTAGCAACCAGAAGCAATGAAAAATGAGACTTAAATAATGTGGAGACAAAAGCGACGCCCATATTTTTTTAGCGCCAAATAAGACGCCCACATTATTTGGCGCCTAAATGCTTTTGGCGCCAAAAATGACGCCACTTCCGGAACGCCGACATTTTTGGCGCAAAATAACGTCAAAAAATGACGCAACTTCTGGCGACACGTATGACGCCGGAAACGGAAAAGATTTTTTGCGCCAAAAAAGTCCGCGCCAAGAATGACGCAATAAAATGAAGCATTTTCAGCCCCCGCGAGCCTAACAGCCCACAGGGAAAAAAGAGTCAAATTTTTGAAGGTAAGAAAAAATGATTGATTCAAATGCATTATCCCAAATATGAAACTGACTGTCTGAACATAAGGAATGTTGAACTTCCTGAGTCAAGGCAAATAAATTTTTGAATACATATATTTAGAACTTTATAAATAAAGTGCCCAACCATAGCTTAGAGTGTCACAGAAAATAAGATTTACTTACCCCAGGACACTCATCTACATGTTTGTAGAAAGCCAAACCAGTACTGAAACGAAAATCAGCAGAGGTAATGGGATATAAATAAGAGTATATCGTCGATCTGAAAAGGGAGGTAAGAGATGAATCTCTACGACCGATAACAGAGAACCTATGAAATAGACCCCGTAGAAGGAGAACACTGCATTCAAATAGGCAATACTCTCCTCACATCCCTCTGACATTCACTGCACGCTGAGAGGAAAACCGGGCTCCAACTTGCTGCGGAGCGCATATCAACGTAGAATCTAGCACAAACTTACTTCACCACCTCCATAGGAGGCAAAGTTTGTAAAACTGAATTGTGGGTGTGGTGAGGGGTGTATTTATAGGCATTTTGATGTTTGGGAAACTTTGTCCCTCCTGGTAGGAATGTATATCCCATACGTCACTAGCTCATGGACTCTTGCTAATTACATGAAAGAAAAAGGTGACCACCGGGTTTGCCTTATGAAAGCACTGACCCCTAACTGCCACTGCAACAACTACAACTCTGTACAATCTCCAAAGAAACAAAAACCTAACAGAGAGGAAAACAACAAAACAATAGTTTGATCCTGTAACAGAGACTACATTACAGGCAGATAGGATTCCTGTGCATTCAGACATCTTGAATAGTTTAGAAGCTCAGTACAGTACTGTGTGCCAGCAGGGGCTGCCACTTAGGTCAGAAGATTGTGACACGATACTGAGATGGTGGCTGCCTGCAATTATTTCCTTGTACAGTTGCAATACATGGCTAAGAATATAAACATTTGTATTATTATTTGTGTATTTCTTTTATTAGTTTTTATTTTAAAAGTACCCTAAACATTTAATTGAGGAAAATATATTACTATTATCTTTTCTAAGAAGTGCCATTTTTTAAGTATATTTTACCAATTCCAAAAGGAAATAGTTATCAAAAGATTCCATTTAAGAATATATAGCAAAGGATGAGCTAAACTATAATTTACATACAAGTTTGCATCTGACATTTTATTATGTCAAAGACTAACAATTCATTGTTTACATTTCAATAGAATACGTAGAATTGCTTTGAAGCTCACTACGATTCATTTTGTTTCAAACTGTAGACAAATTTGAAACTATATCATATTTAAAGGAGCATGGAAGTCAAAATTAAACTTTCATGATTCAAAAAAATACTTCTGTTAATCTCATAGGTTGGAATGTATATCCTTTCCATGACAGCATACTGAGGTAGGTTAAGGAGCATGTGAATGTCTTGAGCACTATATGGAATCTTTGTTTATTACTTCCATAACAATGTGTTAAAAAAATGTGCATGCACCTAAGTCTACCTCAGTATGCTCTCATGAAAAGGAGCTACACTTGAACAAATTATACCATTCTGCTTTAATATGTAAGCACTTACCCTCATCTCGTTAACTGCATTGTCTAAGGTAGTAACATCATGATTCTTGTGGTCGCCAAATATTTTATCGATGGCCACTATAGGTATTTTGCAGGTATAACAATAAGTGTCTATCTGTTGTTTCTTCTCTTCTGTTTCTGATGTTTCTGATAATTCACTTGGTGATTTTAAATGTTCTATGATCTCAAACCCAGATTCTTCATGGTCTTGTAAGGCCTCTTGTTCTGCTTCTATAAATAAATCAAATCCCCCATCACTGTCATGCTCCAAGGATTCCTGGTCTTCAATAGCAATTTCCTCATGTGAGATAGCACCTTGTAGATCGTCTTCACTAATAACTACATAATCTAATGATAGAGCAAGTTCCTTTTCATCTATCTGTTTATCTTTCAATATTGATTTAATCTGAGTTTCTGAATGTTCTGCACTTGACTTTATAAGATCAGTCACCTTTTCAGACTCCTTAGGTGTTGACTCTTTCTGATTGATCTGCTCATTTTCTTGGTCTCTCTCAATTTCAGATTTACAGCTTGTTACATTCAAATCAGGCACTTGTAACTTATCAGAAATTTGATCTTGACCAACTATGACTTTTTCCTTTTCATCACATGGTAATAAAACTTCAAAACTTTCCACTTTTTCCTCTTCTATAACCCTTTGTTTAACAATATGATTACTATCCCCTTCTCTTTCTATCTGCATTTTTCTTAAACCCAAAGGTTCAGAACTGCAGCCATCAATGTATGATAATATTTTATTTTTAGATAGCAAGTCTTCAGTTTCAGATGAAACCTCTTTCCTACCAACGTATGATGACCGGTCTGTACTTTTTGCTTCATTAAATGGAATTTCATCTTTTAAATTGTATTTTTCAAAATAGATTCCAGTTCCATCGTCATCAGAAATTCTGCTGTGAAATGACTTTGCAGAACTTGTACTTTCCTCATCAGACTGACGATTTTCATCTGTTTTTGTTTTTCCTTTGGCTTGCTCATAAAGATCAGTGTAAAGAAAAGCTAAGGCAGGTGGCTCTTCTAATAGCTCTGGATTTAACATTTTATAAGAAGCGGGAAAAAAGTAAGACTTTGCCAATACCCCTTCTTCTTCATTAAACAATGAAATTCCTATAGCTTTCAGATCATTATCTTGTACTCTTGCTTCTCCTTCAATATGTTTACTTGATTCTTCAATACCAAATGAATTATCCTGTGAAGTAATTAGCCACTCTTCACTGCTTATTCCATAGAAAGATTCATCAACATTTTCTAATAAATAATCCACCTCCTCCACAGCGACCTTATGGTCTTCACATTGTATCCCATTGGCATCAGGGAATTTTTGCCCTTCATTTGATGCTTTAAATTTAGGCTCAATAGGTACTTTGTCATCAATTAAAGTAAATTTTTCAAAGTAATCAATATCTGTGGTATTTTTACTTGGATTTACTAGTATGACATTCTCTAAATCTACTTTCTTCATAAATTGATTTTCACTCATATTTTCATCTAATGGTTTTGCTTCTCCCTTTATATTAAACGTAGGAATATTGTTTATATCTGTACTGTTTTCTTCAGGGGTCTCCTTTGCATTCAGAGATTCTAACTTATCTTGATTTTGACTTTTTGCATCTTTATTAACTGCAGATATATATTGAGGAGCAACAATATTAATAATTTCAGAACCATCAGAAACAGGGCTGATTACATTTGATTCATTGTCAGGAGGATCTTTTGTGCCATAATGGGTGTCAGTATGTCTTAAACCCGTTTCCACATCATGGTTTCTTTCATCAGGAAGATAAGTTTGGTTTTCTGAAAAATAGGTAAATGTTTTTGCTGAATCCATTTCCCTAGGTACAATATCTGCTTGAGGTTTTTCTTGATCCAACTGTTCCTCGCTTAATACTTCTTTAATATTAGATTTGTCAATAACACTATTACCTGTATTTCTTTTAATCTCTTCTATATTAACCACTGGAGATTGTAGTATGCTTTCATTTATTTCGTTAATAGTTTGCATATTTGATTGTTTTATAGTATCATTTGCTTGTGACTCAGCCTGTTCTATTTTTTGTGATTCCTTTTCTGGAAAAGAATCAGATTTAACTTTGTCAAGCATTGGTCTAGGTGATTTTGGCTCATTTTGGGTATAATATAATACTGGCTGGTCAGCTGTTTTTTCTATGTTTGAATTATATATTTCAATGTGTTCTTTAACTAATGTCTCAGTCAATAAATTGTCAATTTTTTCTGGTATTGTATTAGTTGTTTGGGGGATATTGGGTTGAAATTCTATTTGATTGGACAAATCTGGGTTTGATTGTTCAGTCTCTAATAAAGCAAGTGTCTCTTGCTCTTTTGCTAGTACAGAATTCTCTACCACTTTTTCCACATGTGCATTATTAAGTGAATTTGTCTGTCCTAAATTTGAAAATCCATTTTGCTCAAGATTGTTTGGAGAGTCTATATCATTTGTAGCAGGAAAATTAAATAATTTTGTACTCTCTATATCTGAATTCACACATATGGATGGTACTGCAACTTGTTTAGGCATCCTGTTTAATGTTTCTGCTTTTTCGGATTCTGTTTTTTCTATTCTTGGAGCAGTTTCTGAATTTATGATAGATTTTGAATGAAGCAGAGAATTTGCTCTCAATTCTTGAGGACCTTCTTGACAGCTTCCAATTGCTGTTCTTCCCCTCTGTGAAAATGAGTGTCCCTTGGCTTTTTCCAGGGCTTGTTTAAATGTTTCATCCATGTTTTCACCAGATTTTTGCTTTTGATGGTCCACATTTCTCTTGAGACGTGAAGAATGCCTTGAAAGCTCTGATGATGATAGACCTCTAACTTTTTTATGACGTAGTTTGCCATCATCCATGATAAAAATAACCTTCCCTGGAAGAGAACTTGCTGAGGAACTTTCCAAACTGAACACATCTGAAGTTGTGCTGGCTTCTGAAGCCCAGGGTGTGGAACATCGACTTGAGCTGGTCTCCCAGTGAATCCCACTGTCTTCGCACTGCACTGTCACCATAGAAAATGAAGGGTTTGACATAAGGCATTGTAGCTTTGGTTTCACTTCTTCTGTTTCTACAATTTCCTTTAAACTGAAATAAAGAAATTCCAAATTAGACATTTTAATGTGACCAAAAAATACACTAAATTACAAAAACATGCTTTGGTTTGGAAAAAAAGACAGCATTTAGTGAAAAATAATCACTTGATCCTCTAAATCTTTTCATTGGCCTATTGATTTAAATCTCATATTTTATTATATATCTAGTCTTCTGTACAATATTTATGATTTTTGATTTATTTAAAGGGACAGTCAACTTAAAACATTTTATTGTTTAAAAAGATAGATAATCCCTTTAATTACCCATTCCCCAGTTTTACACAGAAAACATGGTTATATTAATACACTTTTTACCTCGTCGCGATTACCTTGTATCTAAGCCTCTTTTGACAGCCCCTGATCACATGACTTTTTATTTATTATCTATTGACTTGCATTTAAGCCAATTAGTGCTGTGTTGTGCACAACACATGAGGGTGAGCACAATGTTATCTATATGGCTCACATGAACTAGCACTACCCTGTTGTGAAAAGCTATAAAAAAAGCATATGATAAGAGGCTGTCTGTAGTTGCTTATAAACAGGCAGGAATGTAGAGGTTTAAAGGTTATAAAGTATATTAATATAACAATGTTGGTTGTGCAAAGCTGGGGAAGTAGTAGTAGTAAAGGCATTATCTATCTTTTTAAACAATAAAAACATCTTGTGTTTACTGTCCCTTTAAGTCCACTTCATGTGTCCTAAATTATTATTAACTTTAGCTTCTGTAACTTCTTCTGATATTACTTCATGTATTTACTGCCTTTCTGACATCACATTGATCACAGATGACAACTCCACTTCTTAAGTCCATATAGTGACAGGTGTGAAAAAGATTTCACAAGTACTGCTGAGCATGTTTTATCTGCCTGTAAAATATTTCAGAGAGAGGCTGGAGCTTTACAAGTAAATAATAAGGGACATGTTATACATAGGATGCATCACTTGAAAGTAAAGCACGATAATTGTTAAAAGTTGAAAAAAAAATATATGAGCATCTCTATGTAACTACCCCAGTAACCACACCCACTGGTAGAAGGACTTTATGCCTCTAATCTGATTACTTGTTCTTAGACTAGAAGATATTGCAACTGGCATGCACAAACACAGTCAATTTCTGTTCCTCCTCATTTGTAAGGAAGTTTACTCTTACAAATCTTGCAAGATCACAGGGAAATCAATGAGATTCAGGGCCAGATTAGGCCATTGGGATACCGGGAAAAATCCCAGTGGGCCGGTGGCCGGCAGAGGCTGCTCAGCTGCAGTGGAGAGACTCTGACAAATAGCTGTTGCTGGCTATGATTGATGGGAGCTATTATGGCTGCCTAGGGTTTGACAAGTTATTCCTGCTTGCAGCTTTTTTTTAGTTGCACCTGAACTCTAAGAAACAAGGGGGGTTGGTCCCGGGCCCGGCTGCTGCTGCATGAGGATGACATCATCAGACACGCCCACCGACCCACCCGGGCCCAGCCTAACCAAGCTCCATAGTCTACTGCTGCAGACTCACTCAGTCAGTGTCACTGAAACTAGCAGGTCCAGGCGCTTGATTGGTGAGGACTGGGAGGCGGGGCACACTACCTAAGGAGCAGGAAAAATATAGTGCGTGAAACTTACACCGAACTGTGTAAGGAGGGAGCCAGGGAGGAATGCTTGTTGACTGCTGTATCACAAATTGTCTAAAAGGTAGGTAAAGAAGAGCAAAAAGTCCAGCACACACTGTGGTAATATTTGGTGCAAGCTGTAACAGGGCACTGCACAACCCTGTGTCAATATCCAAACGTTTTTTGTGCTTTTGGCTGCAATAAAGATTTGGTAATTATTATCCTTTGGAGTGCTGCTGTTATTTTTTTAAAAGGTAGTTAAAGGCCAGCCTGGCCCCATTACTGTTAGGGGTGCCTGTAACGTTGGAGAGGGAGCTGGACTCAAGGACAGACTAGCTGTTGCCAGGTTTAGCTTAAAGGTCCATGATACCCAAATGTTGAAACACTTGAAAGTGATGCAGCAAAGCTTTAAAAAGCTGACTAGAAAATATCACCTGAACATCTCTATGTAAAAAAGAAAGATATTTTACCTCAAAAGTTCCTCAGTAGCCACATCCCATTGTAAAGGACTTCTAAGCAGCCAATCAGTATGTCTGTCCAGGGACAACTAAGGGATTGAGCCTTGTGCACTCTCATGTTATTTCCCTATTCAGTTTAAGGAAGTTTACTATGAAATCTCATGAGAGTTAAGTCAAATCTCATGAGATCACTGTTCCTTTCTCCCCCCTTTTTTTTTTTTTTACCTGCAGCTGGGAGCAGCTGAGTATAACTTTTTACACAGAACTTACTCTGCTGAGCTGAGGAAATTGTGAGGTAAAATATATTCCTTTTTTACATAAAGATGCTCAGGTGATATTTTCCTGTCAGCTTTTTACAGTTATACTGCATTAGTTTCAAATGATTTAGCATATGAGTATTATGTCCCTTTAAGATGTATTTTTATTTTACAAAAAAGAAAACAAAGATTTTAATAGGAGAGCTGAGGTGAGCAGAGCAGCCTGCCCTGCAGAAACTGCGTTATAACTTTTTGCCTCTGCTAAGGAACTGAAGCATCACATGGGAGTGGGAAGGAGTTGTGTGAGTAGGTGTAACCTCCCACCCAGAAAATGGATGAGAAGAGTTCTGGAGCAGCATCTGGCAGTAGCAGATTGGGAGTGTGGGACTGACACAAGCCATGCAGGGAAAACATTTGCATTCAGTCGGTAAGAAGGGGAGGGACTGTGCTCAGTAATTAGCAGCCAAAGACCTATCTGTGGGGAATGCACAATGTGATTAGCCACCTCTAAAAGCAGCTTAACAAAGTGAGTAAAAAGAATTGGCACAGAGTTTAGCCCCTATAGGCAAAGGCTGGGGTAAGTGGCAGTTATTTTACTCACCCTTTTTATGCTGCTATCAGAGTGTGGCTAATCCCACTGTTCATTCCCCAACGGTAGGTCATTTAGTTTATTCTCACTTTGCTACTGTTTGCCAGCCCCACACTAGTCCGATGATGAAGTATGTGCAGTGCCAGTGAAATTGTGACAAACAATGTCAGGACTACAACTATTCTGTACTATTTGCTGATCCCGATTTTCAGCAAGCCCTGCACTGCTTGTGAAAGGATTCCTCCCTTTAGCCACTCCCTAACAAGTGTCTCATGCTGTGCAGGATGTTTTGCCCTGTTTCCCTGCCTTTTACCCTTCCCTGCTGTGGCTTGTTAAACGCTGGCTGTCACACTTGATTTCTAACAGATTGAGGAGATTTCCCATGTGGTAAACACCATGGGGGGTAGTTATCAAGCCGTCAACCTCAAATACGCTGGAATTCTGCAGCGTATTTGTGACGAGGCTGATTCGCCTTAGTTATCAAAGGCTAGAGACCGGCAAAAGTAGAATTTTGTGACGTAAGCTTCGATCCGCCGGACTCAGTCCGACACAGATCGATTCTTATGTCACTCTAGATGTTCCGCGGAACAATCTGACTACTTTTGCTAGTTATCAAAAAACTAGCAGGTACGCTCGGCACTTTTCCGGACCAGCGTACCTGGTTTTCAATCCGCCGCCCTGGAGGCGGCGGATCCCATAAGAATCAATGGGAATCTGACCATAGCGAAAGTTCAGGTTCGCTGCTGCCCGACATCCCATTGATTCCTACGGAAGATGTCTGCACCTAACACCCTAACATGTACCCCGAGTCTAAACACCCCTAATCTGCCCCCCTACACCGCCGCAACTAAATAAATGTATTACCCCCTAAACCGCCGCTCCCAGAGCCCACCGCCACTATAATAAACATGTTAACCCCTAAACCGCCGCTCCCTGACCCCGCCGCAACTATAATATATGTATTAACCCCTAAACCGCCGCTCCCAGACCCCGCCGCCACCTACATGATACATATTAACCCCTATCCTGCCCCCCCTATACCGCCGCCCTCTATAATAAAGTTATTAACCCCTATCCTGCCGATCCCGGACCTCGCCGCAACTAAATAAATAGTTTAACCCCTAAACCGCCGCACCCGGACCCCACCGCAACCTATATTAAACTTATTAACCCCTAATCTGCCCCCCCTACACCTATAATACATTTATTAACCCCTATCCTGCCCCCCCTACACCGCCGCCACTGTAATAAAATTATTAACCCCTAAACCTAAGTCTAACCCTAACCCTAACACCCCCCAACTTAAATATGAATTAAATAAATCTAAATAATATTTCTATTATTAACTAAATTAATCCTATTTAAAACTAAATACTTACCTTTAAAATAAACCCTAATATAGCTACAATATAAATAATAATTATATTGTAGCTATCTTAGGATTTATATTTATTTTACAGGCAAATTTCAATTTATTTTAACTAGGTACAATAGCTATTAAATAGTTATTAACTATTTAATAGCTTACCTAGCTAAAATAAACAGAAATTTACCTGTAAAATAAATCCTAACCTAAGTTACAATTACACCTACCACTACACTATACTTTAATAAATTATTTCTATTTAAAACTAAATACTTACCTGTAAAATAAACCCTAAGATAGCTACAATGTAATTAATAATTACATTGTAGCTATTTTAGGATTTATATTTATTTTACAGGTAACTTTGTATTTATTTTAGCTAGTTAGAATAGTTATTAAATAGTTATTAACTATTTAATAACTACCTAGCTAAAAGAAATAAAAAATTACCTGTAAAATAAATCCTAACCTAAGTTACAATTAAACCTAACACTACACTATCATTACATTAATTAAATAAATTAAATACAAATAACTAGTAATACACGGAGGTTTTCCAGCTTAAATTTAAAATTTGAAATATCTGAATCCAGTTTGTTTGGATCAGAACCGTCACCCGCAGAATGAAGCTCTCCGTCCTCATGTTCTGCAAATTGTGACGCAGTGTCTGACATGGCCCTAATATTATCAGCGCACTCTGTTCTCACCCCAGAGTGATCACGCTTACCTCTTAGTTCTGGTAATTTAGCCAAAACTTCAGTCATAACAGTAGCCATATCCTGTAATGTGATTTGTAATGGCCGCCCAGATGTACTCGGCGCTACAATATCACGCACCTCCCGAGCGGGAGATGCAGGTACTGACACGTGAGGCGAGTTAGTCGGCATAACTCTCCCCTCGTTGTTTGGTGAAATATGTTCAATTTGTACAGATTGACTTTTATTTAAAGTAGCATCAATACAGTTAGTACATAAATTTCTATTGGGCTCCACTTTGGCTTTAGCACATATAGCACAGATATCTTCCTCTGAATCAGACATGTTTAACACACTAGCAAATAAACTAGCAACTTGGAAATACTTTTCAAGTAATTTACTATAATATGAAAACGTACTGTGCCTATAAGAAGCACAGAAAAAGTTATGACAGTTGAAAATTAATAAACTGAAAAGTTATAGCATTAAATCTTTGTAAAAAACACAATTTTAGCAAAGGATTGCTCCCATTAGCAAAGGATAACTAACCCTGATAGCAGAAAAAAAAAAAAAAAAAATACAGAAATAAACGTTTTTTTTTTTTTTATCACAGTCAACTACAATCTCACAGCTCTGCTGTGAGTGATTACCTCCCTCAAAACAAGTTTTGAAGACCCCTGAGTTCTGTAGAGATGAACCGGATCATGCAGGGAAGACAATAAACTTCTGACTGAATTTTTTGATGCGTAGCAAAAGCACCAAAAAAGGTCCCTCCCCCTCACACATAACAGTGAGAGAGATCAGTAAACTGTCATAAATTAAATAAAACGACTGCCAAGTGGAAAAAAATAGTGCCCAAAACATTTTTTCACCCAGTACCTCAGAAAATTAAACGATTTTACATGCCAGCAAAAAACGTTTAACATTAATAAATTGAGTGTTATTAAAAAGCCTGTTGCTAGTCCTTGCAAATTAGGCTAAAGTTTTATGCATACAGTATAATTCCAGTGAAGTGCCATTCCCCAGAATACTGAAGTGTAAAATATACATACATGACAGCCTGATACCAGTTGCTGCTACTGCATTTAAGGCTGAGTTTACATTATATCGGTATGGCAGAATTTTCTCATCAATTCCATTGTCAGAAAATAATAAGCTGCTACATACCTCTTTGCAGATTAATCTGCCCGCTGTCCCCTGATCTGAAGTTTACCTCTCCTCAGATGGCCGAGAAACAGCAATATGATCTTAACTACTCCGGCTAAAATCATAGAAAAACTCAGGTAGATTCTTCTTCAAATTCTACCAGAGAAGGAATAACACACTCCGGTGCTATTATAAAATAACAAACTTTTGATTGAAGGTATGAAACTAAGTATAATCACCACAGTCCTCTCACACATCCTATCTATTCGTTGGGTGCAAGAGAATGACTGGTAATGGCAGTTAGGGGAGGAGCTATATAGCAGCTCTGCTGGGTGAATCCTCTTGCACTTCCTGTTGGGGAGGAGTTAATATCCCATAAGTAATGGATGATCCGTGGACTGGATACACTTAACAAGAGAAAGCCGAAGAGCAGCGAGATCGGATGTGTGATAACTATCACAGTCTGCTGCTCATCGCCCTGTACTTTGTGCGCAGCTTTTTGACAGATTTATTGATAACTTAGGCGAAATTTTGCAGGTCCGCGGCGGCGATGGTAGGCAAGCTTAGGCGGGCGTATTGGGCCGGCGAAGGCAGCGAAGTTGACACGTTGATAACTAGGCCTCTGTGTGTGTGTATATATATATATATATATATTTATTACATTAAAAGCAAGGTAATATATACAGTAGCTGTGTTTTGTATTTGTATGTACAAATTTGTGTCCCAACCCAAGAAATTATTTAATAAGCTGTTATTGTTTTTATTACGGTATTATTTTTTTATTATTCTTTGAAAGCCAACAGCATTGTTTAAAAAACTAAGCCAGTAGCTATTAATGTAATTGGCATGTTCTCTCTAATTAAGTAGTATAGATTTATGTGATAAGAGAGGACATGCAAATCTTTCTCACTTAAATACACATAAGAGTTTTTTGCCTGTGTCTCCTTGCCTCTGTGTGCATCTCCTTGCCTCTGTGTGCGTCTCCTTGCCTCTGTGTGTGTCTCCTTGCCTCTGTGTGCGTCCCCTTGCCTCTGTGTGCATCCCCTTGCCTCTGTGTGCGTCCCCTTGCCTCTGTGTGCGTCCCCTTGCCTCTGTGTGCGTCCCCTTGCCTCTGTGTGCGTCCCCTTGCCTCTGTGTGCATCTCCTTGCCTCTGTGTGCGTCTAGAGACTGAAGGTTTAGACAAGCTAAAAACATAATTTATGCTTACCTGATAAATTCCTTTCTTCTGTAGTGTGATCAGTCCACGGGTCATCATTACTTCTGGGATATTACTCCTCCCCAACAGGAAGTGCAAGAGGATTCACCCAGCAGAGCTGCATATAGCTCCTCCCCTCTACGTCACTCCCAGTCATTCGACCAAGGACCAACGAGAAAGGAAAAGCCAAGGGTGAAGTGGTGACTGGAGTATAAATTAAAAAATATTTACCTGCCTTAAAAACAGGGCGGGCCGTGGACTGATCACACTACAGAAGAAAGGAATTTATCAGGTAAGCATAAATTATGTTTTCTTCTGTTAAGTGTGATCAGTCCACGGGTCATCATTACTTCTGGGATACCAATACCAAAGCAAAAGTACACGGATGACGGGAGGGATAGGCAGGCTCTTTATACAGAAGGAACCACTGCCTGAAGAACCTTTCTCCCAAAAATAGCCTCCGATGAAGCAAAAGTGTCAAATTTGTAAAATTTGGAAAAAGTATGAAGCGAAGACCAAGTTGCAGCCTTGCAAATCTGTTCAACAGAGGCCTCATTCTTGAAGGCCCAAGTGGAAGCCACAGCTCTAGTAGAATGAGCTGTAATTCTTTCAGGAGGCTGCTGTCCAGCAGTCTCATAAGCTAAACGAATTATGCTACGAAGCCAAAAAGAAAGAGAGGTAGCGGAAGCTTTTTGACCTCTCCTCTGCCCAGAGTAAATGACAAACAGAGAAGACGTTTGTCGAAATTCCTTAGTTGCCTGTAAGTAAAATTTTAGAGCACGGACTACATCCAGGTTGTGCAGTAGACGTTCCTTCTTTGAAGAAGGATTTGGGCATAAAGAAGGAACAACAATCTCTTGATTGATATTCCTGTTAGTAACTACCTTAGGTAAGAACCCAGGTTTAGTACGCAGGACTACCTTATCCGAATGAAAGATCAAATAAGGAGAATCACAATGTAAGGCTGATAATTCAGAGACTCTTCGAGCCGAGGAAATAGCCATTAAAAATAGAACTTTCCAAGATAACAACTTTATATCAATGGAATGAAGGGGTTCAAACGGAACGCCCTGTAAAACATTAAGAACAAGGTTTAAACTCCATGGCGGAGCAACAGTTTTAAACACAGGCTTAATCCTGGCCAAAGCCTGACAAAAAGCCTGGACGTCAGGAACTTCTGACAGACGTTTGTGTAACAGAATGGACAGAGCTGAGATCTGTCCCTTTAATGAACTAGCAGATAAACCCTTTTCTAAACCTTCTTGTAGAAAAGACAATATCCTAGGAATCCTAACCTTACTCCAAGAGTAACCTTTGGATTCACACCAATATAGGTATTTACGCCATATCTTATGGTAAATCTTTCTGGTAACAGGTTTCAAACCCACGTCTTGATAAAATCAAGCGTTCAATTTCCAAGCAGTCAGCTTCAGAGAAGTTAGATTTTGATGTTTGAAGGGACCCTGTATCAGAAGGTCCTGTTTCAGAGGTAGAGACCAAGGTGGACAGGATGACATGTCCACCAGGTCTGCATACCAAGTCCTGCGTGGCCACGCAGGTGCTATTAGAATCACTGATGCTCTCTCTTGTTTGATTCTGGCAATCAATCGAGGAAGCAACGGGAAGGGTGGAAACACGTAAGCCATCCTGAAGTCCCAAGGTGCTGTCAGAGCATCTATCAGGACTGCTCCTGGATCCCTGGATCTGGACCCGTAACGAGGAAGCTTGGCGTTCTGTCGAGACGCCATGAGATCTATCTCTGGTTTGCCCCAACGTCGAAGTATTTGGGCAAAGACCTCCGGATGAAGTTCCCACTCCCCCGGATGAAAAGTCTGACGACTTAAGAAATCCGCCTCCCAGTTCTCCACTCCCGGGATGTGGATTGCTGACAGGTGGCAAGAGTGAGACTCTGCCCAGCGAATTATCTTTGATACTTCCATCATAGCTAGGGAGCTTCTTGTCCCTCCCTGATGGTTGATGTAAGCTACAGTCGTGATGTTGTCCGACTGAAACCTGATGAACCCCCGAGTTGTCAACTGGGGCCAAGCCAGGAGGGCATTGAGAACTGCTCTCAATTCCAGAATGTTTATTGGCAGGAGACTCTCCTCCTGACTCCATTGTCCCTGAGCCTTCAGAGAATTCCAGACGGCACCCCAACCTAGAAGGCTGGCGTCTGTTGTTACAATTGTCCAGTCTGGTCTGCTGAATGGCATCCCCCTGGACAGATGTGGCCGAGAAAGCCACCATAGAAGAGAATTTCTGGTCTCTTGATCCAGATTCAGAGAAGGGGATAAGTCTGAGTAATCCCCATTCCACTGACTTAGCATGCACAGTTGCAGTGGTCTGAGGTGTAAGCGTGCAAAGGGTACTATGTCCATTGCCGCTACCATTAAGCCACTGACGGGTGTTGAATGGAATGAAGGGTGCGGCAAGCACTTTGAAGTCTTGTTAGCCTGTCCTCTGTCAGGTAAATCTTCATTTCTACAGAATCTATAAGAGTCCCCAGGAAGGGAACTCTTGTGAGTGGAACGAGTGAACTTTTCTTTTCGTTCACCTTCCATCCATGTGACCTTAGAAATGCCAGCACTAACTCTGTATGAGACTTGGCAGTTTGAAAGCTTGAAGCTTGTATCAGAATGTCGTCTAGGTATGGAGCTACCGAGATTCCCCGCGGTCTTAGTACCGCCAGAAGAGCACCCAGAACCTTTGTGAAGATTCTTGGAGCTGTAGCCAATCCGAATGGAAGAGCCACAAACTGGTAATGCCTGTCTAGGAAGGCAAACCTTAGGTACCGATAATGATCTTTGTGAATCGGTATGTGAAGGTAAGCATCTTTTAAATCTACAGTGGTCATGTACTGACCCTCTTGGATCATAGGTAAAATTGTCCGAATAGTCTCCATCTTGAACGATGGAACTCTTAGGAATTTGTTTAGGATCTTTAAGTCCAGGATTGGTCTGAAAGTTCCCTCTTTTTTGGGAACCACAAACAGATTTGAGTAAAACCCCTGTCCCTGTTCCGATCGTGGAACTGGATGGATTACTCCCATTAACAAGAGCTCTTGTACGCAGCGTAGAAACGCCTCTTTCTTTGTCTGGATTGTTGACAATCTTGACAGATGAAATCTCTCTCTTGGAGGAGAGTATTTGAAGTCCAGAAGGTATCCCTGAGATATTATCTCTAGCGCCCAGGGATCCTGAACATCTCTTGCCCAAGCCTGGGCGAAGAGAGAAAGTCTGCCCCCCACTAGATCCGATCCCGGATCGGGGGCCCTCAATTCATGCTGATTTAGGGGCAGCAGCAGGTTTCCTAGTCTGCTTGCCCTTGTTCCAGGACTGGTTAGGTTTCCAGCCTTGTCTGTAGCGAGCAACAGCTCCTTCCTGTTTTGGTGCAGAGGAAGTTGATGCTGCTCCTGCTTTGAAATTACGAAAGGAACGAAAATTAGACTGTCTAGTCTTGGCTTTGGCTTTGTCCTGAGGCAGGGCATGGCCTTTACCTCCTGTAATGTCAGCGATAATCTCTTTCAACCCGGGCCCGAATAAGGTCTGCCCTTTGAAAGGTATATTAAGCAATTTAGACTTAGAAGTAACATCAGCTGACCAGGATTTTAGCCACAGCGCCCTGCGTGCCTGAATGGCGAATCCTGAATTCTTCGCCGTAAGTTTAGTAAGATGTACTACGGCCTCCGAAATGAATGAATTAGCTAGTTTAAGGACTCTAAGCCTGTCCGTAATGTCGTCCAGAGTAGCTGAACCAATGTTCTCTTCCAGAGACTCAATCCAGAATGCCGCTGCAGCCGTGATCGGCGCAATGCATGCAAGGGGTTGCAATATAAAACCTTGTTGAACAAACATTTTCTTAAGGTAACCCTCTAATTTTTTATCCATTGGATCTGAAAAAGCACAGCTATCCTCTACCGGGATAGTGGTACGCTTAGCTAAGGTAGAAACTGCTCCCTCCACCTTAGGGACCGTTTGCCATAAGTCCCTTGTGGTGGCGTCTATTGGAAACATTTTTCTAAATATCGGAGGGGGTGAGAACGGCACACCGGGTCTATCCCACTCCTTAGTAACAATTTCAGTAAGTCTCTTAGGTATAGGAAAAACCTCAGTACTCGTCGGTACCGCAAAATATTTATCCAACCTACACATTTTCTCTGGTATTGCAACTGTGTTACAATCATTCAGAGCCGCTAACACCTCCCCTAGTAATACACGGAGGTTTTCCAGTTTAAATTTAAAATTTGAAATATCTGAATCCAGTCTGTTTGGATCAGAACCGTCACCCACAGAATGAAGTTCTCCGTCCTCATGTTCTGCCACCTGTGACGCAGTGTCTGACATGGCCCTAATATTATCAGCGCACTCTGTTCTCACCCCAGAGTGATCACGCTTACCTCTTAGTTCTGGTAATTTAGCCAAAACCTCAGTCATAACAGTAGCCATATCCTGTAATGTGATTTGTAATGGCCGCCCAGATGTACTCGGCGCTACAATATCACGCACCTCCCTCTGAGCGGGAGATGTAGGTACTGACACGTGAGGCGAGTTAGTCGGCATAACTCTCCCCTCGTTGTTTGGTGAAATTTGTTCAATTTGTACAGATTGACTTTTATTTAAAGTAGCATCAATACAGTTAGTACATAAATTTCTATTGGGCTCCACTTTGGCATTGCAACAAATGACACAGGTATCATCCTCTGAATCAGACATGTTTAACACACTAGCAAATAAACTTGTAACTTGGAAATACAATTCAATTAGAATAATATTAAAACGTACTGTGCCTTTAAGAAGCACAGAAGATCTATGACAGTTGAAAATTAATAAATTGAAACAGTTATAGCCTCAATCCTTGTAAATAACACAACTTTAGCAAAGGTTTAATCCCATTAGCAAAGATAACAAATTCTGAAAGCAGGAAACAAATTACAGAATAAACGTTTTTTATCTCAGTCAAACTATAATTCTCACAGCTCTGCTGAGAGAAATTACCTCCCTCAAAATAAGTTTTGAAGACCCCTGAGCTCTGTAGAGATGAACCGGATCATGCAGGGAATACAATGAGTTGCTGACTGAAATATTTGATGCGTAGTAAAAGCGCCAAAAAACGTCCCCTCCCCCTCACACACAGCAGTGAGGGAGAACAGAAACTGTCAGAAAACAGATTAAGCAACTGCCAAGTGGAAAAATAGTGCCCAAACATTTATTCACTCAGTACCTCAGTAAATGAAAACTATTTTACATTCCAGCAAAAACGTTAAACATAATCTCTAGTTATTAAACAGCTTTATGTATTTCTTACAGTGTAATTCTAGTGAAGTACCATTCCCCAGAATACTGAAGTGTAAAGTATACATACATGACATTATATCGGCATGGCAGGATTTTCTCATCAATTCCATTGTCAGAAAATAAAAACTGCTACATACTTCTATGCAGATTCATCTGCCCGCTGTCCCCTGATCTGAAGTTTACCTCTCCTCAGATGGCCGAGAAACAGCAATATGATCTTAACTACTCCGGCTAAAATCATAACAAAAACTCTGGTAGATTCTTCTTCAAACTCTGCCAGAGAGATAATAACACACTCCGGTGCTATTTTAAAATAACAAACTTTTGATTGAAGATATAAAACTAAGTATAATCACCATAGTCCTCTCACACATCCTATCTAGTCGTTGGGTGCAAGAGAATGACTGGGAGTGACGTAGAGGGGAGGAGCTATATGCAGCTCTGCTGGGTGAATCCTCTTGCACTTCCTGTTGGGGAGGAGTAATATCCCAGAAGTAATGATGACCCGTGGACTGATCACACTTAACAGAAGAAACTAACTTCTTCTGTCAGAGAAAGAGTCATGGACACTGAATCTATCTGGAAGCCTACAAGAAACTCTTTTGTAAATTGATCCTCCAACCATGTTCTTGAAGAAACCACACTAGTTGTTTCGTGTGAGATTCTGTTAAATGAAAAGATTGAGCTAGTACCAAGATATCGTCCAAATAAGGAAACACCACAATACCCCGCTCTCTGATTACAGAAAGGGCACCGAGAACCTTCAAAAAGATTCTTGGAGCTGTCGCTAGGCCAAACAGAAGACAGACAAATTGGTATTGCTTGTCTAGAAAAGAGAATCTCAGAAAACGATAGTGGCCTGGATGAATTGGAATTTGAAGATAAGTGTCCTGTAAGTCTATTGTGGACATTAAATGCCCTTGCTGAACAAAAGGCAGAATAGTCCTTATAGTCACCATCTTGAAAGTTGGGACTCTTACAAAACGATTTAAAAATTTCAGATCCAGAATTGGTCTGAACAAATCTTCTTTCTTTGGGACAATAAACAGATTTAAATAAAAAAAAATTACTACCCAGAAATGATAAAAATAGTAATCTAGATTTAGACACCATATCAGCATTCCAAGATTTAAGCCATAAAGCTCTTCTAGTAAGAATAGCTAAAGACATAGATTTAATATCAATCTTAATGACATCAAATATAGCATCACAAATGAAATGATTAGCATGGTGAAGTAAAAGAATAATGCTAGACAACTCAGGATCTGTTAACTGTTGAGCTAAACTGTCCAACCAAAAAGTTGAAGCAGCAGCAACATCAGCCATAGAAATAGCAGGTCTTAAAAAATAGCCAGTATGTAAATATGCTTTTCTAAGATAAGATTCAATCTTCCTATCCAAAGGATCTTTAAAGGAAGTAGAAATAGCCCCATCAACCTTAGGGACTTTTTCCCAAAACTCTAAATTAGCCACAGGTAAATGATATAGCTTTTTAAACCTAGAAGAAGGGTTAAAAGAAGCACCAAGTTTAGACCATTACTTAGTAAAAAATATGAGAGATAGCATCTGGAATAGGAAAAACCTCAGGACTAACCTCAGAAGTTTTAAAAAGAGAATTCAAATGTTTGCTATTCTTGTTATCAAGAGGACTAAATTCCTTAATACCCAAAGTAAACAATACTTAATTTAATAAAGAACAAATATATTCAATCTTAAAAAGAAAGATTGACTTATCAATTTCAGTATCTGAAGTAGGATCCTCTGAGCCAGAGAAATCCTCATCAAGATACTTCAGTATGCTGTCGATCAATACAAGTTTCATCAGATTTTATGAGAATTTAGGAGAGACCTTTTACGTTTATTTGAATTCAGAGTAGCAGTCATAGCCTTCTCTATGTCTGCAGCAATATAATATTTTATATCTACAGGAATATCATGTACATTAGACTGTAAAGGTTTAACAGTAGATGTATTTGTAATTATAGAAACATTATCAGCATGTAATATTTTTTCATAACAAGTGCCACATATTTGAGCTGAAGAAGTAAGATCAGCTAATTTACAACATACACACTTAGCTTTGGTAGAATTGTGTTCAGGCAGCTTAGTTCCTACAGTAACATCAGAAGCAGGATCAGTCTGAGACATCTTGCAAAATGTAACAAAAAAGAAAAAATAACATTTAAACAAAATATCCAATTTCCTCAAAATAGCAGTTTCAGGAATGTGAAAAAAATGCTTATGATAAAATTCTTTTAGACAAAAGATCAAAAACAAGCAACCTAGCTCTCTATGAATCAAATGAGAGCAGAGAGCAAAAGATAGATTTAATATAACACATTTTTGCGCCAAAAAAAGGCGCAAATGCAGAGAAAAAAACTTTTGTCAGCAAAGCTTAATAAGTGAAATGACACGACTCGCGCCATAACAGGTGCGACTTTGCATCAAAAATACTTGCGTCAAGAAAGTCGCAAGAAATGACGTGACTCATGTCACAGCAAACGCGACTTCAGGCCAAAAAACTTTCATGCCAAAAATGTTGCAAATAAAAAGTAACATTCTGCATCATCGCAAGCCTAAGCCCATGAAAATTTGAAAGAAAAAGACTCCAAGTTACAACTAACTGGAACCCCAGATAGGCCTAAAAACTCCCATAAACATAATTTCCATGCTGAAACTGTTAGACTGCAAAGGGAAATTGTCACAGATACCAGACAGCTAAGGATACCCCCAATCCACCCTACAACCTCACCCCTGTTGTTTCTCAGTGGTTTTGGGCTCCTCAGAGCAACCACAATCTCTGGAAGCTTTTGTTTGCTTGTTTTGTGGAGTGATGGTGTATGACCAGGAAAACACTCCTAGGCTGGCCAGGCTTCTGGAACTCCCGGTCGGCCGCCTCACAATGGACACCCACCTAACTCCTCTCAGGCTGGCCCGGGCTCTTGGAACTCCCGGTCGGCCACAGGACATCCACTAACTTTACCCCTGGTCGCTCCAGCAGCCATTTGCCCCAGAGCTCCGCTTTTTTGGGGATTGGTAGCCCCTAGGGAGGACAAGAGCTATGGCAATTATGAGAGGGGAGCTCCTTTGGGAACTGGGGTTTTTGGACACCCCTAACCCCATAACTTCAACGGACTGTAACTCCGGTCCCCAGTAACGAATCATGCTGATTCTTGGACTGTGAAATCTGGGGACCAAGAGCTTTACCGGGATCACCCAAAACTGCCACCCCTAGGTATTGAGATTATGTGGGACTGTGGCTTCTATGGAGGCGCCGGTCAGTCTGGAGGGGTGGGAATGGCGGGAAAATTGTGGGATTGTCCTCTGTGTTATCAAGATGAGCTGTGTGTATTAAAGGAGTGTATATTTTACAATAAAATCAGTTCTTGTCTAACCTGAATTCTAGTCTGTCTAGTTATTTGGGTGAGCTCCAGCTAAAATCACTTTCCTGGGCTACATAGAAATCACTTTCCTGGGCTACATAGCCGCCTGTTCCAGGCAAAGGAAGGACCCTCTGGCAGAGCTACTCAGTCGGGGTAGCTGGAGTCTGCCACAGGGTGGGACCCTGAGTACTGGTGCTGTCGGGCATCAGGGGTGACTACAGGCTGTGGTCACTTGCCAGCTACATAGCTGCAGTCAGCAGGGAGGAAGCAGGACCTGTTTGGCCGAGCTACCCAGTCAGAGTAGCCGGGGAATCCATCACATTGGTGGCAGCGGTGGGATCTGCTTCTTCCACACCATTCCTGCTGACAGAGAAGGGACACAGTAGCTGGTAACTATGGAAGCCGAGTACCTAAGGAGAGTAAAGGAGGCACTGGATGATCCTGGTTCTGAACTGGACCAGCTAAGCTGCAGGAGCATTGTCCTCCGGCAACTATGGAAGGAGAGGCTTCAACAAGAAAAGGATTGTGATGGAAAGGTCCTCCCCACAGATGATGAGATGTACTGGGTCCGGTGGGACTTGTGAGTGCTTTTCCTGGGAGAGCAGCCCATGGAGGAATGGCTATCGGATCTAGATCGACTGGTCCGGGCAGAGATGTGGGTGGAGGACGGCTATCGGGACCTCCGATGGCTCGCTATGCAAGTACGGCCATGGCTGGAGGATTGCTCCCCCACAGAGGGCTTTGGCGGCCCTGGGTTACTATTAGAAAAGTTGACAGAAGACCCAGAATTTGGGAGCGGGGCAAAACTGAGAGCAACAAACATTTACCTCTCCCGAGAGCAGATGTTGGATCTCTCTGGGGTACCCTGGCTGGTATCCATTATAGTATCACTTATTGTCCAAGAATGGGAACTGGAAAAGGCATACAAGAGGCTGCTAAACCGAGTTCTGCAGCATGCCACAGAGTCTGCATGGAGCTGTGGTGCAGCATTCTGGGAATCATGGAGGTTGGCCTCAGATGAGTGGCAACAGAGCATAAGAGAAGACGAGCTGCTAGATACAGATCAGCAGCCTGGCCCCAAGCTTATAGACTTGGACAAGGGAGCCACCCCAGCAGAAGCGCTGGCAACAGGGCAGAGAGCCGCCAGCCTCTGCCCAGCACCTGTAACAGCTCCAGGAAACTTGGGAGTGGAGGTAGTCATCCTCCCTCCCCTTACAGAGAACCCCTTGCGGGTTTACTATGTAAAATGATTATTGCCTACTGTTTAGCAGCTATCCCCATATAGGCACTAGTTGATCATTGGGCTAAATGATACAAGCTCTATCCTACTACCGAATGGCTGATTATCTTTAAGGTATGCATGTGTATGTGCCATAAAGTTCTAATATCTGCTATGCCCACATGTTGATATAGACATATTGCCGAATGTAGTTATGGGCTGGCTATGATATATGCAACGATATTAGTGGTGTGAGTGATGGTTACACAGTTTGATGCTGTAATATTTTCTATCACTTGCCACGCCCACTATGCCTTGCTGATTCGGATGTCGGATGGTTGAATATGGTTAATCCCTTGAATGAATGATGGTATAATTTGGTGATAGGAACTTGGTATATGGGTATTATCGGATGATTGATATATGTCGCCTTAGTGTGCATATGATGCAGATGTTGGGTTTGAGGTTGCGTTGGTAACATTGGAAACAGGATGTCTGCATAATTTCTCTCTATGACACGTACAGGGCATGCCCAGTTGTTACTTTGAATATCGTTATGGCAACATCCGATGCTACAATTGGCTTATACTTGAGTGGCACTGAATGGTGTAATGTATTATTAGTATTGACCACGCCCACAAGCCCATGCCAATTGCAGCGTGGTATACAATGGCGGATCATAGCTGTTGCTGCCTATAAGGTACAATAATATGATTGTATGTGAAGTTCTCATGTTCAAAATTATATAAGATGATTATGCATGTAATTTCATCAGTTTGTATATATTATAATATATTTGGTGCTTTATT
This sequence comes from Bombina bombina, assembly GCF_027579735.1. Lineage (NCBI taxonomy): Eukaryota > Metazoa > Chordata > Amphibia > Anura > Bombinatoridae > Bombina > Bombina bombina. The sequence continues at coordinate 178,070,521 of NC_069500.1, forward strand.
TTTAATGATGCTTGTTTGTATTTATGATAGATATAAATCCTAGTCCACTCTATTAATGTCACTTATTGGATTATCACTTGACAAAGAATCACTACACAATTGTATAGTATTTTGCTTTGATATGCATTAATATGATGCTTAATGTTGTTTTGCTATATATCTAATTAAGTGATTATGGACACATGAAGTATTGTATGGTTTATGCACCCTGATCTGGAGAATTTTTTGCGAGTGAGAGTGCGCTATCCTAGCCTATTACACACACACACATATATTTATATATATATATATATATATATATATATATATATATATATATATATATATATATATATATATATATATAAAAATAATGAGGAGTGCACTCGCCAGGACTTTTCACAAGTTTAATTCCAAAATGTGAAAAAAATTTTCAGACATACAAAGATACAATAAGCACAAACCCACACCAGACACCCTTAAGTAGATAGGTCAACCAATCATTAGCTCTCCAGGTAGGGTGCCACCCACACAGTGTGGACACACCCCTAGCAACCAATGAGGCTGACCTAGAATAAACCACAGTGATTCAAAAATATACATATATGTACAGCAGGATAAGAGACACATAGTATGCAATTGTATGTAATATATCATTATAATACGATAGGACATGATATAGGCACAAATAAAGGGAAAGACAAGCCAACCAAACATTTGCAAGTAAGCAGTTACAAGTAAGCCCAAAGTTGCTGTACATATATGTATATTTTTGAATCACTGTGGTTTATTCTAGGTCAGCCTCATTGGTTGCTAGGGGAGTGTCCACACTGTGTGGGTGGCACCCTACCTGATTGGTTGACCTATCTACTTAAGGGTGTCTGGTGTGGGTTTGTGCTTATTGTATCTTTGTATGTCTGAAGAAGGGGCTAACCTCCCGAAAACGTTCACATTTTGGAATTAAACTTGTGAAAAGTCCTGGCGAGTGCACTCCTCATTATTTTCTATTTATTTATCTGTTGCACCCTGGGCATTGGAACCGGATTTCTGGAGTGCTTGTCTATTCTGAACTTTTATATATATATATATATATATATATATATATATATATATATATATATATATATATATATATATATAAATATATATATATATATATTATGCAAAAAAGGCAGCACTCACTGGTCATTTGTAAGTAAAATTTAGCTTTTAATAATACAAAAAGTTAAAAGAAAATGCTCTCATGGGGAACACCACATAGCAGGTGTGACCACTTTGGATTTACCTTTTGGGACATTTGAAAAAGATGCCAGTTAGGCATCGAAACGTCATGTTTTTCCCAAGATTTTAACTTTTTGTATTATTAAAAGCTAAATTTTACTTACAAATGACCAGTGAGTGCTGCCTTTTTTGCATAGTACATATTGTTTTGACATTGCACCCTGGCAGCTGCAACTAAATATATGGTGTGCATTCTTACACAGGACTTTGCTTTATATATATATACTGCCCCAGTGACAGGACTCTTGTACCCAGTATATATAAAATGGGCGGAGCCATCTGAGGGGCGTGGCTAGTGCTCCCCATCTTCAAAAGTCAGCAGCAGCCACTGTACTTACCAGAAGACACCCATCCACATATAGCAGACAGCCAAACAAGTAATGAAACATATCAGCAGAGGAAATAGTAGAGGAGTATAATGTTGATCTGTAAATGGAGGCAGCAGATGAATCCCTGCGACCGATTACAGAGAGCCTTAGAATAGATTTCCCATAGGTGAAAGCATGGCGTCATCAGGCAATACTCCCTTCGCATCCCTCAGACAAACACTGTACTTTGAGAGGAACTAGGCTTCAATATTCTTAGAAGCGCATATCAAAGAAGAAAATCAAGCACAACTTACTACACCACCTCCATGAGAGGCAAAGTTTTTAAAACTAAAGTATATGTGAGGTGGGAGGTATATTTATAGGCATTTTGAGGTTTGTGAAACTTTGCCCCCTTCTGGTAGGAATGTATATCCCATACGTCACTAGCTCATGAACTCTTGCAACTTACATGAAAGAAATATATGTATATACACATATAAACACACAAACATATATTTATATATACATATATTTTAAATGTACTGCCCAATGCATTTGCATGCGCTGTTATTACTGAGTGGAGCGCAAATACCACACTCATGAAAGCGCAATTTTGCTTACTTTAATATTAGTAGTATCTTTATTTGTTATTTTCATCTTTTAATCTGAATTTTAATTTTAATTTACTTAGATGCTATTATCTAAGTTCGTATATTATTTTGAACATTACTGTCATTCACTTTCCACTCAACTTCACACACATATTAACCTCACCACACCAACCATTAGCACTTTGTCACTTCAGTTTTCACACTAGTAACTGTTTCACATCACTCTAAATTGGGGTTTCTTGTTATTGTTATATTAATCATTGGTCTCTAGATAACTTTGGCCAGATCTTGTTTAATACTATAAGTCACACCTTGCACACACACTGACAATCACATACTATAACACATTATATTAGAGGACACAGCACATCATTATTAGGAACACAAGCACTATTTATTTAATGTTATTTTCTTTTATTATCTCCTCACGATATCGACAGTATACATGTACTTTTGGCACTTATTTCAATTTCACACCATTATATTTTTCTTATCACAGAATGGGAATGATATCAACAATTTCACATTATTGTTAGAATTAAAGAACAATATGTTATTAAGATATCACATGTAATATTTACCGTGATATATATTTTTCAACAAAATTATTTTCAATTTTTTTTTGTTTAACATTTTATAATTATTATGGCAATCCTTATTACTTTTGTCTAATCTCACTTAATTTTGTTAAATTAATAATGGCAATCGCTGTATAATCATTATTACACTACAAATAGGCAAAATAGGACTACTATATCACTACTTTTCAAATCATATTGCTCATTAATCAAAAACGTAATGCCTAACAATGAACACTATGGCCTAGATTTAGAGTTCTGCGGCCAAAGGGGTGCGTTAGCTACGCGTGCTTTTTTCCCCCCGCACCTTTTAAATACCGCTGGTATTTAGAGTTCACAGAATGGCTGCGTTAGGCTCCAAAAAAGGGAGCGTAGAGCATATTTACCGCCACTGCAACTCTAAATACCAGCGTTGCTTACGGACGCAGCCAGCTTAAAAAACGTGCTCGTGCACGATTCCCCCATAGAAAACAATGGGGCAGTTTGAGTTGAAAAAAAACCTAACACCTGCAAAAAAGCAGCGTTCAGCTCCTAACGCAGCCCCATTGTTTTCTATGGGGAAACACTTAGGGCCTTTTGCGGTGCTTTGCCCCAAAGTAAACAGCTCTTTTGCCCTATAACCTGCCCTCCCTACACCGCCGCCACCTATATTAATAGTATTAACCCCTAATGTAAGCCCCTTACACCACCGCCATCTATATTAAAATTATTAACCCCTAATCTACATACCCCGCCGCCAGCTATATTATCTATATTAACCCTAAGTATATTATAGTTAATATAGTTATTACATTATATATATTAACTATATTAACCCTAATTATATTAGGGTTAATATAGTTACTATAGTATTTATATTAACTATATTAACTCTATCTAACCCTAACACCCCTAACTAAATTCTTATTAAATAAATCTAATTCATATTATAAACTAAAATATTCCTATTTAAATCTAAATACTTACCTATAAAATAAACCATAAGATAGCTACAATATAATTAATAATTACATTGTAGCTATGTTAAGGTTTATATTTATTTTACAGGTAAATTGTTAATTATTTTAACTAGGTATAATAGCTATTAAATAGTTATTAACTATTTAATAGCTACCTAGTTAAAATAATTACCCAATTACCTGTAAAATAAATCCTAACCTAAGTTACAAATACATCTACACTATCAATAAATTAAATAAACTACAAATATCTATCTAAAAATACAATTAAATAAATTCCCCCCAAAAAACCACTAAATTACAAAAAAAAAAGATTACAGCAATTTTAAGCTAATTACACCTATTCTAAGCCCCCTAATAAAATAATAAAGCCCCCCAAAATAAAAAATTCCCTACCCTATTCTAAATTATAAAATACCCAGCTCTGTACCAGCCCTTAAAAGGGCTTTTTGCAGGGTATTTACACCAAGTTAAGCTCTTTTGCCTGTAAAAAAAAAGAACACAACACCCCCCCCCCAACATTACAACCCACCACCCACATACCCCTATTCTAAACCCACCAAAACCCCCCTTAAAAAAACCAAACACTACCCCCCTGAAGATCTCCCTACCTTGTCTTCACCCAACCGGGCCGAACTCCTCATCCGATCCGGGCGATGTCTTTATCCAAGCGGCAAATAAGAAGTCTTCATCCCGGCAATGTCTTTATCCAAGCGGCAGCAAAGTCTTCTTCCATCCGGCAGCATCTTCCATCAAGCGGCATCTTCAATCTTCTGTCTTCGCTCCTCCGATGCGGAGCATCCATCCCGGCCGACGACTGAACGACGAATGAGGTACCTTTAAATGACGTCATCCAAGATGGCGTCCGTCGAATTCCGATTGGCTTATAGGATTCTATCAGCCAATCGGAATTAAGGTAGGAAAAATCTGATTGGCTGATTGAATCAGCCAATCAGATTGAGCTTGCGTTCTATTGGCTGATCGGAACAGCCAATAGAATGCGAGCTCAATCTGATTGGCTGATTGGTTCAGCCAATCGGATTGAACTTGAATCTGGTTGGCTGATTCAAGATGCCGCTTGATGGAAGATGCCTCTGGATGGAAGAAGACTTTGCTGCCGCTTGGATAAAGACATCGCCGGGATGAAGACTTCTTCTTTGCCGCTTGGATAAAGACAAGGTAGGGAGATCTTCAGGGGGGTAGTGTTAGGTTTTTTTAAGGGGGTTTGGGTGGGTTTAGAATAGGGGTATGTGGGTGGTGGGTTGTAATGTTGGGGGGGTGTTGTGTTCTTTTTTTTTACAGGCAAAAGAGCTGTTAACTTGGGGTAAATACCCCGCAAAAAGCCCTTTTAAAGGGACAGTATACACTCATTTTCATATAACTGCATGTAATAGACACTGCTATAAAGAATAAGATGCACAGATACCGATATAAAAATCCAGTATAAAACTATTTAAAAACTTACTTAGAAGCTGTCAGTTTGGCTCTGTTGAAAAGGTAGTTGGAAAGCCCACTGCAAGTGACAAATAAGACACTCCCCCCCCCCTCCCCCTTCTTTTGCATATGAAAAGACCCTTTATACAAACAGCAGAAAGCTGGAGAAGGTAGCTGACCGTATTCACATAAAACTTTGGGGCTTGGTTAGGAGTCTGAAAATCAGAGCAATGTTATTTAAAAATAAGCAAAACTATACATTTATTTAAAAAAAAAAAACTTTATGGGCTATGAGTGTATAATGTCCCTTTAAGGGCTGGTACAGAGCTGGGTAGAGAATTATTTATTTTGGGGGGCTTTATTATTTTATTAGGGGGCTTAGAATAGGTGTAATTAGCTTAACATTGCTGTAATCTTTTTTTTTTTTTTTTTGTAATTTAGTGTTTGTTTTTTTTGTAATTTAGTTTAGTTTATTTAATTGTATTTTAGATAGATATTTGTAGTTTATTTAATTTATTGATAGTGTAGGTGTATTTGTAACTTAGGTTAGGATTTATTTTACAGGTAATTTGGTAATTATTTTAACTAGGTAGCTATTAAATAGTTAATAACTATTTAATAGCTATTATACCTAGTTAAAATAATTAACAATTTACCTGTAAAATAAATATAAACCCTAACATAGCTACAATGTAATTATTAATTATATTGTAGCTATCTTAGGGTTTATTTTATAGGTAAGTATTTAGATTTAAATAGGAATATTTTAGTTTATAATATGAATTAGATTTATTTAATAAGAATTTAGTTAGGGGTGTTAGGGTTAGATAGAGTTAATATAGTTAATATAATAATAGTTAATAATATAATAACTATATTAACTATAATATACTTAGGGTTAACTATACTGTAAAAACCTAATCACTGAAGGGGCGCTCAAGATGCAGTATAATCAATAATCTAGAACAAAAGATATATGATGGGGCAATGTTAAGCTATCATAGATGAGTATATACACAATAAAGGCAGAAAACAGTAAATTCTTAGATACTGTAGTGAAAATACACTTGCAATTGTGAAAAATTAGACAGTCCTTTATACGTTCTTCAAAGGATAACGATTGCTGTAGCGGCTGCCTCCTCCTCACTGGATGGTCCAGGTGGTACTATATAAGATAAAACAGAATGGAGGGGCGCCTCATGTGTGGTATCATCTATTAATTAACAAGTCACAGAACTATTGCCAAATGGGTACTCACAAATTTGGAGAGCACACTTATGTGCTGGTAGGGGCGGGCTGCAGAATTAGAAAGGTGTGACAGCTCACCCACTTGAAGGCGCTCTTGGCGTAAGATGGTGGTGCTATAAGGGAGACAAGAAATACGGGCACCACATGTGCAGATTATTAATGATACGACCACAACAGATTCCTTAATGTGGAGGGTACTCACATATTCCCAGAGCACACCAATGTGCTTGTAGAAGCATTTCACGGCATTTCACGGTTCACAGACCGTTTCATCAGGCATAAAAAATCATGATTATGATTTTTTTGCCTGATGAAACGGTCTGTGAACCGTGAAACGCGTTGTATGATTGGGTGATTATTGGACACCCTGTTATTCACTCTCATCAGCAATCATTGTGCTGTTGTTTTAAAACTTTTATGTTTTTTTAAATAAATTTGGATATATCTTTTATCCTTTGAGTGGATTCATTTCTACCCACCATCTGCCATTGTTCACCTATGAGAGACCAGCCCAGCACCTGAGGGAACACATTATCATACAAATATCAAGATACCTAGAGTTTGGGTGAGCTGCCACACCTCTACCAATCTGCAGCCTGCTTCTACAAGCACATTGGTGTGCTCTGGGAATATGTGAGTACCCTCCATATTAAGGAATCTGTTGTGGTTGTATCATTAATAATCTGCACATGTGGTGCCCGTATTTCTTGTCTCCCTTATAGCACCACCATCTTACGCCAAGAGCGCCTTCAAGTGGGTGAGCTGTCACACCTTTCTAATTCTGCAGCCCGCCCCTATCAGCACATAAGTGTGCTCTCCAAATTTGTGAGTACCCATTTGGCAATAGTTCTGTGACTCATTGTTAATTAATAGATGATACCACACATGAGGCACCCCTCCATTCTGTTTTATCTTATATACTTAGGGTTAATATAGATAATATAGCTGGCGGCGGGGTAGGTAGATTAAATTAGGGGTTAATAATTTTAATATAGATGGCGGCGGTGTAAGGGGCTTACATTAGGGGTTAATACTATTAATATAGGTGGCGACGGTGTAAGGAGGGCAGGTTATAGGGCAAAAGAGCTGTTTACTTTGGGGCAAAGCCCTGCAAAAGGCCCTTTTAAGGGCTGGTAATAGAGCTTATTACTTTAGGGATATTAGATTAGGGGTTAATATTGATAATATAGCTGGCGGCGGGGTAGGGGGATTAGATACTGGTTAATATAGTTTAATATAGCTGGCGGCGGGGTAGGAGCTCACATTAGGGGGTAGGTAACATAGATGGCGGCGGTGTTAGGGCTCACTTTAGGGGGTTATAGATTTAATATAGCTGGCGGCGGGGTCCGGGAGCAGCGGTTTAGGGGTTAATAACTTTATTAGGTGGCGGCGGGGTCCGGGAGCGGTGGTTTAGGGGTTAATACATTTTTTATTGTTAGGATAGTGAGGGGGGATAGCGGATAGAGGGTTAGACGTGTCGGGCTTACTTAGGGGAGGCGTGTTAGACAGTACGGGAGATTTTGACTTCAGTCAGGTTTTGTAGGCGCCGGCAGTTTCTAAAGTGCCGTAAGTCACTGGCGACTCCAGAAATTTGTACTTACGCAGATTTCTGGACATCGCTGGTTTATCCGACTTACGGCACTTTAGCAACTGCCGGCGAAGTTTATAGGATAGCTCGAGTTGCGAGCTGAAACTACGGGCGGCGGGGGTTCTCTCGCTTGCGCCGCAAACTACGCCGTATATCGGATCGCGCACCAGGAATCCACTTGTAAAAAAAAGCCCTTGTGGAATTCTACCGTAAGATTGCCTACAGCTGTCAAAACATGAGTTTTATCACCCACATTCCAATAGGAGGTTTAAAACTAAACAATGGTTAACTAGCACCTCCTCACCTTTATGATTTTATGACCATTACTTGTATTATATTGGTAAGATGGTTACCTCATTTTCTGAAATATTCGCAAGTCAGCAATTTGACGCTAAAGCAAAGGACATTTGACCAACATGTGATGAGGCATTTTGCCCAGGCTGGCCATAGTATCTCTATGCTACTAATCATGTTGATTGTTTTTGCCACTACTGACACATGGGGGAAAACATGTACAAAATGACTTCAATTAGAGAATTGCTAAATTTACAGGTTGGATATGGCAACTACAAAGGGATTGATTGCAATAGTTAAATTCTGTCTTTGTAATACAAAAAAAAAAAAAAATAGTATCGGTCTCTAGTCCAGGGACACACTTTTTGAAAAGTGTTGTTTATCTATTTTTTTTTGCTGTGGCCAATTAGTGTAGGTACAGATAGAAATTATTTCCTATACATATTAATGAATCACTGTGCCTCATGTACTAGGGTCAAGATTCTCTGTTGCAAATATTGCACTATAGCCTCCATAGGAGCAGTGAAAAAAAATAAAAATGTTAAGATTTAAAATACATATAGAGCAGACATTTTATGGAGAATTAAATTGTATGTCCCAGTAAGACAGTTTATAATTTCCTTTAGAACAATATATAAGTGCAAAAAGAGAATATAGGTCATATACAAGCAATAATGCAATAACACAATAATGCAAAAAGGAAATGCTTCTCCAATTAAATATAAAGGGCTAAATTACAATTGCAGCGCTAATTTATCACACGCCCGTAAACGGGCAAATTCACTTGTTTACGTGCGCGTAATAAAGAACCAGCCATTACAAGTGGCTGGTTAAAGGGACACTGAACCTAAATTTTTTCTTTCGTGATTCAGATAGAGCATGCAATTTCAAGCAACTTTCTAATTTACTCCTATTATCAAATGTTCTTCATTCTCTTGGTATCTTTATTTAAAAAGCAAGAATGTAGGTTTAGATGAACAACCTGGGTTGCCCTTGCTGATTGGACAGCACCAATAAACAAGTGCTGTCCAGGGTCTGAACCAAAGATTGGCTGGCTCTTTAGCTTTTTTTTTCAAATAAAAAAAAAAACTCACTGAAAAGTGCCTTTACATTGCACTCTATGGGGATTGTTTGTTCCCCGTAAATATATATGTATATTCTTATTTACCTATATATTTATGTGTTATTTACATATATATTTATGTGTTATTTACATATATATTTATGTGTTATTTACATATATATTTATGTGTTATTTACATATATATGTATGTGTTATTTACATATATTTTTATGTGTTATTTACCTATATATTTATGTGTTATTTACATATATAGTTATGTGTTATTTACATATATAGTTATGTGTTATTTACATATATATTTATGTGTTATTTACATATATATGTATGTGTTATTTACCTATATATGTATGTGTTATTTACATATATATGTATGTGTTATTTACATATATATGTATGTGTTATTTACCTATATATGTATGTGTTATTTACATATATATTTATGTGTTATTTACCTATATATGTATGTGTTATTTACATATATATTTATGTGTTATTTACATATATATGTATGTGTTATTTACCTATATATGTATGTGTTATTTACATATATATTTATGTGTTATTTACATATATATTTATGTGTTATTTACCTATATATTTATGTGTTATTTACATATATATTTATGTGTTATTTACCTATATATGTATGTGTTATTTACCTATATATGTATGTGTTATTTACCTATATATGTATGTGTTATTTACCTATATATGTATGTGTTATTTACCTATATATGTATGTGTTATTTACATATATATTTATGTGTTATTTACATATATATTTATGTGTTATTTACATATATATTTATGTGTTATTTACATATATATTTATGTGTTATTTACCTATATATTTATGTGTTATTTACATATATATTTATGTGTTATTTACCTATATATGTATGTGTTATTTACATATATATGTATGTGTTATTTACCTATATATGTATGTGTTATTTACATATATATGTATGTGTTATTTACATATATATGTATGTGTTATTTACATATATAGTTATGTGTTATTTACATATATATATGTATGTGTTATTTACATATATATATGTATGTGTTATTTACATATATATATGTATGTGTTATTTACATATATATATGTATGTGTTATTTACATATATATATGTATGTGTTATTTACATATATATATGTATGTGTTATTTACATATATATATGTATGTGTTATTTACATATATATATGTATGTGTTATTTACATATATATATGTATGTGTTATTTACATATATATATGTATGTGTTATTTACATATATATATGTATGTGTTATTTACATATATATATGTATGTGTTATTTACATATATATATGTATGTGTTATTTACATATATATGTATGTGTTATTTACATATATATATGTATGTGTTATTTACATATATATATATGTATGTGTTATTTACATATATATATATGTATGTGTTATTTACATATATATTTATGTGTTATTTACATATATATGTATGTGTTATTTACATATATATGTATGTGTTATTTACATATATATATGTATGTGTTATTTACATATATATATGTATGTGTTATTTACATATATATATGTATGTGTTATTTACATATATATATGTATGTGTTATTTACATATATATTTATGTGTTATTTACATATATATATGTATGTGTTATTTACATATATATATGTATGTGTTATTTACATATATATTTATGTGTTATTTACATATATATATGTATGTGTTATTTACATATATATATGTATGTGTTATTTACATATATATATATGTATGTGTTATTTACATATATATATGTATGTGTTATTTACATATATATTTATGTGTTATTTACATATATATATGTATGTGTTATTTACATATATATATGTATGTGTTATTTACATATATATATGTATGTGTTATTTACATATATATATATGTATGTGTTATTTACATATATATATATGTATGTGTTATTTACATATATATATATGTATGTGTTATTTACATATATATATGTATGTGTTATTTACATATATATATGTATGTGTTATTTACATATATATATATGTATGTGTTATTTACATATATATTTTACATTTGCTGCCCATCAGTATGCGACCTACCCCTTTCGCTGCGCTAAGCTCTCTGCCGTGTCTCATGGCATAAGAACGAGGCTCCCATTGCAGCACGCTCTTGTGAGAGCAAAAGCTTCCCTGCAATGCGAATGCGAAGTTGTGTTTGCATTGCGTTTCACCTCTAATATCACACAATTGCGTGCACTGGTATTATGAGTGGAGCACAAATATCGCACTTTTGCGGAAACGCCATTTTGAGAGTTATAAATCATACTTTCATTGTTGTGGCAAATTTGAGACAAATAAAACTGAGTTCCTGCACATATCAAACAATCATTGTGCAACACGTAAGCAGGTTCCAAATTCAAAATGCATTCCAGCCTTGCAAGGGGAAGTGGAAAAGCTGCTATTTTCATGTTCAAACGTTTGTTAAAGCAGAAAAAAATAAACACTGAAAATGCTTTGCATATTTTTCTCATTAGGCATAATTAAACATTTTATGTGGAATTATATTTTGAGTTTAATGTCACTTAAAATGTTTATAAATGACCTCTGATAATAAGATCACACACGCTGCACCTAGCCCTTATACTGTCGTATGGGTTGGGATGTGACGATGTTAAGACTGTCGTTAGCTTGAAAATAACTTGTGACCACAGCTCTATGTGAACATGAGAACTGAGGCATTAGTCACCAATCAAAAGATCTCAACCAATAAAGCTTGGAGAGATACATTTCAGAAAAGGCCTAAATGTTCCTATATGAATACAAAATGCCACATGGAAACTTTTTTTTTTCTTCCATTTTGTACAACAACCCAAAATGATAAAAAGGCAATCTATCTCCTAAGAATCTTTCTGGCTGACATTTCTTTCTGTCTAGAGTGATATCAACAGATGGCAACAGAGAGAGATCCCTACTGCACTTTGACAGTAACATAACAATGTGTGCTATTTGTAGAATATAATGATTATGGGTTCCCTTAGTTAGTGGATTTTAATTACATATCAATTATAAAACAGCTTTACACTGTAGATTGCCCAAATGACTTAAACACAACTACATCCTTCTAGACATAGAGTAATTGCTAAAGGGACACTCAAGTCAAAATAAAACTTCATGATTCAGATAAAGCAGCAATTTTAAACAACTTTCCAATTTACTCCCATTAACAAAATGTGCATAGTCTTTTTATATTTACACTTTTTGAGTCATCAACTCCTACTGAGCATGTGCAAGAATTCACAGAATATACGTATATGCATTTTTGATTGGCTGATGGCTGTCACATGGTACAGGGGGAGTGGAAATAGACATAACTTTGCTATTTATTTAACACAAATCTACTACTCATTTGAAGTTCAGACTAAGTGCTATTGCATTGTCTTCTTATCATGCATTTGTTGATTATGCAAATGTACAGTGTTGACTGGTCCTTAAGTAATAATGGTTACATTTAATTTTGCAATTCTATATTTAATATATATATATATATATATATAGTGCAACAGGCTTTGTGCAAGTAGTTATGTCATCAGGCAGCAGCAGAGGCATTTCCCAATGACACAACTACATGAGCAAATGGGATAAACACGTGAACAAGTGTCAGTCGGGGGGGGGGGGGGCTTTTCAGCTGTTATTTCTGTGGCCACTTGGGGGGAAAAAAAAGAAACTTCCAACTTCAGAACAGACTCCCGCAATCTTAAACCATTAATAGTTTAACCCTTTAGCTGCCAGATGGAGTTGTGACACACTGCTATAGACCAGACAAAAATGCTATACAATTACAATCCTCTACATAGTGTGCACAGGTTTGGCTGAACTATACCTCTGTGTCAGCTCCTCTGTTTCCTCGGCATTCAGAACAGTTTCAACAGGCACCTCATCCTCAAGGCAGAAGGAAATCTCCGAGGCCCTGTCACAATCTGAGGGGCACACTGTATCCATTTTCCTTATAAATGAATCCATATTAAAATGTTCACTTCCCAAGCTCAAACCTCGCTTGGATGTTCAGAAGAGACGTGTGTCATCGCAGCACAGAGCAGCCTGTGGCTTTAGTTCTCCTGACTCAGGGGAGTCTTAAAATAGACTGAAAGAGAAAACAGCCGCAAACACACAAACACATGCTTTACAGCACCAAGTATTGCTGGCCCGGCCCCTTCTCTGTGTACCCTGGGACTTAGGGCTAGATTTATCAAGGGCTTGGAGAATTCTCCATTAGATTATCCTCTGAATTCTCTGCTGCTCACCCTCGCAGAGGCGCACTAGTGCGCTCAAATTTATAAAAATAAATAGGTTGTATTAAATTGTGCAATTCAGAAGGTGAGCTGGGGCGAATAATGATACATTTCTCCATGCAAAACAAGTTCTCCTTATTTATTATGTAAAAGCGCTCTGATTTTAGTTTAGTTATTGCACCTTTATATATATATACAGTCTCTAACCCTCTGTGTGTGATTTGTGTCTCTCTCTCTCTCTCTCTCTCACCCTCTGTGTGTGATTGTGTCTCTCTCTAACCCTCTGTGTGTGATTGTGTCTCTCTCTCTCTTTCTCTCTAACCCTCTGTGTGTGATTGTGTCTCTCTCTAACCCTCTGTGTGTGATTGTGTCTCTCTAACCCTCTGTGTGTGATTGTCTCTCTCTCTCTTTCTATCTCTCTATCTCTAACCCTCTGTGTGTGATTGTGTCTCTCTCTAACCCTCTGTGTGTGATTGTGTCTCTCTCTCTCTCTTTCTCTCTAACCCTCTGTGTGTGATTGTGTCTCTCTCTAACCCTCTGTGTGTGATTGTGTCTCTCTCTAACCCTCTGTGTGTGATTGTCTCTCTCTCTCTCTCTCTCTTTCTATCTCTCTATCTCTAACCCTCTGTGTGTGATTGTGTCTCTCTCTAACCCTCTGTGTGTGATTGTGTCTCTCTCTCTCTTTCTCTCTAACCCTCTGTGTGTGATTGTGTCTCTCTCTCTCTCTTTCTCTCTCTCTAACCCTCTGTGTGTGATTGTGTCTCTCTCTCTCTTTCTCTCTAACCCTCTGTGTGTGATTGTGTCTCTCTCTAACCCTCTGTGTGTGATTGTGTCTCTCTCTTTCTCTCTCTCTCTCTCTCTCTAACCCTCTGTGTGTGATTGTGTCTCTCGCTCTCTCTCTAACCCTCTGTGTGTGATTGTGTCTCTCGCGCTCTCTCTAACCCTCTGTGTGTGATTGTGTGTCTCTCTCTCTCTAACCCTCTGTGTGTGATTGTGTCTCTCTCTTTCTTTCTCTCTCTCTAACCCTCTGTGTGTGATTGTGTCTCTCTCTCTCTCTCTCTCTCTAACCCTCTGTGTGTGATTGTGTCTCTTTCTCTCTCTCTAACCCTCTGTGTGTGATTGTGTCTCTCTCTCTCTCTCTCTCTCTCTTTCTCTCTAACCCTCTGTGTGTGATTGTGTCTCTCTCTAACCCTCTGTGTGTGATTGTGTCTCTCTCTAACCCTCTGTGTGTGATTGTGTCTCTCTCTAACCCTCTGTGTGTGATTGTGTCTCTCTCTAACCCTCTGTGTGTGATTGTCTCTCTCTCTCTCTCTCTCTTTCTATCTCTCTCTCTCTATCTCTAACCCTCTGTGTGTGATTGTGTCTCTCTCTAACCCTCTGTGTGTGATTGTGTCTCTCTCTCTCTCTTTCTCTCTAACCCTCTGTGTGTGATTGTGTCTCTCTCTCTCTCTTTCTTTCTTTCTCTCTCTAACCCTCTGTGTGTGATTGTGTCTCTCTCTCTCTTTCTCTCTCTCTAACCCTCTGTGTGTGATTGTGTCTCTCTCTCTCTTTCTCTCTCTCTAACCCTCTGTGTGTGATTGTGTCTCTCTCTAACCCTCTGTGTTTGATTGTGTCTCTCTCTTTTTCTCTCTCTCTCTCTCTCTCTCTCTCTAACCCTCTGTGTGTGATTGTGTCTCTCGCTCTCTCTCTAACCCTCTGTGTGTGATTGTGTCTCTCGCGCTCTCTCTAACCCTCTGTGTGTGATTGTGTGTGTCTCTCTCTCTCTCTAACCCTCTGTGTGTGATTGTCTCTCTCTCTCTCTCTCTAACCCTCTGTGTGTGATTGTCTCTCTCTCTCTCTCTCTCTCTCTAACCCTCTGTGTGTGATTGTGTCTCTCTTTCTCTCTCTCTAACCCTCTGTGTGTGATTGTGTCTCTTTCTCTCTCTCTAACCCTCTGTGTGTGATTGTGTCTCTCTCTAACCCTCTGTGTGTGATTGTGTCTCTCTCTTTCTCTCTCTCTAACCCTCTGTGTGTGATTGTGTCTCTCGCTCTCTCTCTAACCCTCTGTGTGTGATTGTGTCTCTCGCTCTCTCTCTCTAACCCTCTGTGTGTGATTGTGTCTCTCGCTCTCTCTCTAACCGTCTGTGTGTGATTGTGTGTCTCTCTCGCTCTCTAACCCTCTGTGTGTGATTGTCTCTCTCTCTCTCTCTCTTTCTTTCTTTCTCTCTCTCTAACCCTCTGTGTGTGATTGTGTGTCTCTCTCTCTCTCTCTAACCCTCTGTGTGTGATTGTGTCTCTTTCTCTCTCTCTAACCCTCTGTGTGTGATTGTGTCTCTCTCTCTCTCTCTCTCTCTCTCTAACCCTCTGTGTGTGATTGTGTCTCTCTCTAACCCTCTGTGTGTGATTGTGTCTCTCTCTTTCTCTCTCTCTCTAACCCTCTGTGTGTGATTGTGTCTCTCGCTCTCTCTCTAACCCTCTGTGTGTGATTGTGTCTCTCGCGCTCTCTCTAACCCTCTGTATGTGATTGTGTCTCTCTCTTTCTCTCTCTAACCCTCTGTGTGTGATTGTGTCTCTCTCTTTCTCTCTCTCTCTCTCTCTAATTCTCTGAGTGTGATTGTGTCTCTTTCTTTCTCTCTCTCTCTCTAACACTCTGTGTGTGATTGTGTCTCTCTTTCTCTAACCCTCTGTATGTGATTGAATCATTGTGTCTCTCTCTTTATCTCTCTCTAACCCTCTGTGTGTGATTGTCTCTCTCTCTCTTTATTTCTCTCTCTCTAACCCTCTGTGTGTGATTGTGTGTCTCTCTCTCTTTCTCTCTCTAACCCTCTGTGTGTGATTGTGTCTCTCTTTCTCTCTCTCTAACCCTCTGTGTGTGATTGTGTCTCTCTCTCTTTCTCTCTCTCTCTAACCCCTCTGTGTGTGATTGTCTCTCTCTCTTTCTCTCTCTCTCTCTCTAACCCCTCTGTGTGTGATTGTGTCTCTCTCTCTTTCTCTCTAACCCTCTGTCTCTCTCTCCCCCGTCTGTCTCTCCCTCTCCCCCCGAATGCTTTTCTGTGTTTCTGTCTACCTTTTATTTATTTAATTAATGAATTGGTAGTGCCATCTGATGGTGTGGCTTTATTTAAAGGGGTGAGGCCAAGCGTCCCACCATCTTTAAATTTCACCAGCCGCCACTGGATCAAGACATTTTTATATTTACTGCATAATGAAAGAATCTATAAGCATAATTTGCAGCATTAAAGTAAAAAGTATGTTTTAAACATATTTTAATGGGCATGGATTTCTAGATCTCATAATCAGAGCAAGCCTTGTGTTATCTGGCAAGAGTTTCTGTTACAATCCTTTTAGACTAAAATCAGATGTTTACTAAGTTGACCAGTTTTCCAAGACACCATTTAAAGGGACATGAAACCCATATCAATCCCATATGCAAATTTAAATAACTTTCCAATTTACATCTAATAATCTATTTTTTTTTTTCATTCTTTTGATATCCTTTGTTGAAAATCATATCTAAATATGCTCAGTAGCTGCTGATTGGTGGCTGCACATAGATACCACATGTGATTGGCTCACCGATGTGCATTGCTATTTCTTCAACAAAGGATATCTAAAGAATGAAGGCATATCCTAGCCACTGCCTCACCAGCCTTTGACGTCACTGCACGTCACTGTTAGAGAGAGACACATAAGGGATGAGAGTCAGAGGGGGGGGAAGAGAGACAGAGAGAGAAAGAGACCATGGGGGAGAACAACACATAAGGAGAGAGATGGATAGAGAGAGAGACACACACACACACAAGGGGGGGGGGGAGGGACCACTGCATTTTTAAGTAATAAAACAGCAAAGCTACAAAGACTAAGTGAGACTATAACTAAATGAGACCATACATTAGTGTGCAGTACAGAGGCAAGCTGCTAAGTTAGTGGGTGTAAAGTTTGAGTAAACAAAATACAAAAACGATCCTTTGCTGTAAAAGAGTAAAAAAAACACTAAACCACATTCATTGAATTATCATTTTCACTAACAGAATCCTTTTCAGTAAAATCTTACTTTAATAAGATGGGGCTGAAACAGTGCTCTCTGTGCCTCTCTCTTCCTGCTCTGTAAGGATTCAGGAAGTGACAGTGGCACATTCCACTGCACTTAGAGGGGAAGAACAGAACTCTCTTTTTCACTTTAGCAAAGCTAGCAGGTTCACAGGACAGCAACAAAATAAATGAAAGTTGTTTTTTTCCGTTTTTGTTTTATTTTATATCATTTAACATCCAGCCCCAACTTTAAGTTCCATTTACTAATGCCTCTCACTGGATTGGTTCAGCCCAAATAGGACTGCCTCAAATAAGCAGTTAATGGGCCATGCAATGATCTTAACCACTTTCATCCAGTAGATGGCGCAGCATGTTGTGTAATGGTGGGCAGACCTGCTTGTGCCTCTTCATTGCACAACATATAGCTGTGAAAAAAAAAATGCTGGGGAAAAAAAATACAATTTTTTTTTTTTTTTTAAAGTCAATAAAAAAAAACATAATTTATGTAAGAACTTACCTGATAAATTCATTTCTTTCATATTAGCAAGAGTCCATGAGCTAGTGACGTATGGAATATACATTCCTACCAGGAGGGGCAAAGTTTCCCAAACCTCAAAATGCCTATAAATACACCCCTCACCACACCCACAATTCAGTTTAACGAATAGCCAAGAAGTGGGGTGATAAAAAAGTGCGAAAGCATAAAAAATAAGGAATTGGAATAATTGTGCTTTATACAAAATCATAACCACCACAAAAAAAGGGCGGGCCTCATGGACTCTTGCTAATATGAAAGAAATGAATTTATCAGGTAAGTTCTTACATAAATTATGTTTTCTTTCATGTAATTAGCAAGAGTCCATGAGCTAGTGACGTATGGGATAATGATTACCCAAGATGTGGATCTTTCCACACAAGAGTCACTAGAGAGGGAGGGATAAAATAAAGACAGCCAATTCCTGCTGAAAATAATCCACACCCAAAATAAAGTTTAACGAAAAACATAAGCAGAAGATTGAAACTGAAACCGCTGCCTGAAGTACTTTTCTACCAAAAACTGCTTCAGAAGAAGAAAATACATCAAAATGGTAGAATTTAGTAAAAGTATGCAAAGAGGACCAAGTTGCTGCTTTGCAAATCTGATCAACCGAAGCTTCATTCCTAAACGCCCAGGAAGTAGAAACTGACCTAGTAGAATGAGCTGTAATTCTCTGAGGCGGAGTTTTACCCGACTCAACATAGGCAAGATGAATTAAAGATTTCAACCAAGATGCCAAAGAAATGGCAGAAGCTTTCTGGCCTTTTCTAGAACCGGAAAAGATAACAAATAGACTAGAAGTCTTTCAGAAAGATTTAGTAGCTTCAACATAATATTTCAAAGCTCTAACAACATCCAAAGAATGCAACGATTTCTCCTTAGAATTCTTAGGATTAGGACATAATGAAGGAACCACAATTTCTCTACTAATGTTGTTGGAATTCACAACTTTAGGTAAAAATTCAAAAGAAGTTCGCAACACCGCCTTATCCTGATGAAAAATCAGAAAAGGAGACTCACAAGAAAGAGCAGATAATTCAGAAACTCTTCTGGCAGAAGAGATGGCCAAAAGGAACAAAACTTTCCAAGAAAGTAATTTAATGTCCAATGAATGCATAGGTTCAAACGGAGGAGCTTGAAGAGCCCCCAGAACCAAATTCAAACTCCAAGGAGGAGAAATTGACTTAATGACAGGTTTTATACGAACCAAGGCTTGTACAAAACAATGAATATCAGGAAGAATAGCAATCTTTCTGTGAAAAAGAACAGAAAGAGCAGAGATTTGTCCTTTCAAGGAACTTGCGGACAAACCTTTATCTAAACCATCCTGAAGAAACTGTAAAATTCTCGGTATTCTAAAAGAATGCCAAGAAAAATGATGAGAAATACACCAAGAAATATAAGTCTTCCAGACTCTATAATATATCTCTCTAGATACAGATTTACGAGCCTGTAACATAGTATTAATCACAGAGTCAGAGAAACCTCTTTGACGAAGAATCAAGTGTTCAATCTCCATACCTTTAAATTTAAGGATTTCAGATCTCCTGATGGAAAAAAGGACCTTGTGACAGAAGGTCTGGTCTTAACGGAAGAGTCCACGGTTGGCAAGAGGCCATCCGGACAAGATCCGCATACCAAAACCTGTGAGGCCATGCCGGAGCTACCAGCAGAACAAACGAGCATTCCTTCAGAATCTTGGAGATTACTCTTGGAAGAAGAACTAGAGGAGGAAAGATATAGGCAGGATGATACTTCCAAGGAAGTGATAATGCATCCACTGCTTCCGCCTGAGGATCCCGGGATCTGGACAGATACCTGGGAAGTTTCTTGTTTAGATGGGACGCCATCAAATCTATTTCTGGAAGTTCCCACATTTGAACAATCTGAAGAAATACCTCTGGGTGAAGAGACCATTCGCCCGGATGCAACGTTTGGCGACTGAGATAATCCGCTTCCCAATTGTCTACACCTGGGATATGAACTGCAGAGATTAGACAGGAGCTGGATTCCGCCCAAACCAAAATTCGAGATACTTCTTTCATAGCCAGAGGACTGTGAGTTCCTCCTTGATGATTGATGTATGCCACAGTTGTGACATTGTCTGTCTGAAAACAAATGAACGATTCTCTCTTCAGAAGAGGCCAAAACTGAAGAGCTCTGAAAATTGCACGGAGTTCCAAAATATTGATCGGTAGTCTCACCTCCTGAGATTCCCAAACTCCTTGTGCCGTCAGAGATCCCCACACAGCTCCCCAACCTGTGAGACTTGCATCTGTTGAAATTACAGTCCAGGTCGGAAGCACAAAAGAAGCCCCCTGAATTAAACGATGGTGATCTGTCCACCACGTTAGAGAGTGTCGAACAATCGGTTTTAAAGATATTAATTGAGATATCTTTGTGTAATCCTTGCACCATTGATTCAGCATACAAAGCTGAAGAGGTCGCATGTGAAAACGAGCAAAAGGGATTGCGTCCGATGCAGCAGTCATAAGACCTAGAATTTCCATGCATAAGGCTACCGAAGGGAATGATTGTGACTGAAGGTTTCGACAAGCTGCAATCAGTTTTAGACGTCTCTTGTCTGTTAAAGACAGAGTCATGGACACTGAATCTATCTGGAAACCCAGAAAGGTTACCCTTGTCTGAGGAATCAATGAACTTTTTGGTAAATTGATCCTCCAACCATGATCTTGAAGAAACAACACAAGTCGATTCGTATGAAATTCTGCTAAATGTAAAGACTGAGCAAGTACCAAGATATCGTCCAAATAAGGAAATACCACAATACCCTGTTCTCTGATTACAGACAGAAGGGCACCGAGAACCTTTGTAAAAATTCTTGGAGCTGTAGCTAGGCCAAACGGCAGAGCCACAAACTGGTAATGCTTGTCGAGAAAAGAGAATCTCAGGAACTGATAATGATCTGGATGAATCGGAATATGCAGATATGCATCCTGTAAATCTATTGTGGACATATAATTCCCTTGCTGAACAAAAGGCAAGATAGTCCTTACAGTTACCATCTTGAACGTTGGTATCCTTACATAACGATTCAATATTTTTAGATCCAGAACTGGTCTGAAGGAATTCTCCTTCTTTGGTACAATGAAGAGATTTGAATAAAACCCCATCCCCTTGTTCCTGAACTGGAACTGGCATAATTACTCCAGTCAACTCTAGATCTGAAACACAATTCAGAAATGCTTGAGCTTTTACTGGATTTACTGGGACACAGGAAAGAAAAAATCTCTTTGCAGGAGGTCTCATCTTGAAACCAATTCTGTACCCTTCTGAAACAATGTTCTGAATCCAAAGATTGTGAACAGAATTGATCCAAATTTCTTTGAAAAAACGTAACCTGCCCCCTACCAGCTGAGCTGGAATGAGGGCCGCACCTTCATGTGGACTTAGAAGCAGGCTTTGCCTTTCTGGCTGGCTTGGATTTATTCCAAATTGGAGATGGTTTCCAAACAGAAACTGCTCCTGAGGATGAAGGATCAGACTTTTGTTCTTTGTTGAAACGAAAGGAACGAAAACGATTATTAGCCCTGTTTTTACCTTTAGATTTTTTATCCTGTGGTAAAAAAGTTCCTTTCCCACCAGTAACAGTTGAAATAATAGAATCCAACTGAGAACCAAATAATTTGTTACCCTGGAAAGAAATGGAAAGTAGAGTTGATTTAGAAGCCATATCAGCATTCCAAGTCTTAAGCCATAAAGCTCTTCTAGCTAAAATAGCTAGAGACATAAACCTGACATCAACTCTGATAATATCAAAGATGGCATCACAGATAAAATTATTAGCATGCTGAAGAAGAATAATAATATCATGAGAATCATGATGTGTTACTTGTTGCGCTAAAGTTTCCAACCAAAAAGTTGAAGCTGCAGCAACATCAGCCAAAGATATAGCAGGTCTAAGAAGATTACCTGAACACAGATAAGCTTTTCTTAGAAAGGATTCAATTTTCCTATCTAAAGGATCCTTAAACGAAGTACCATCTGACGTAGGAATAGTAGTACGTTTAGCAAGGGTAGAAATAGCCCCATCAACTTTAGGGATTTTGTCCCAAAATTCTAATCTGTCAGACGGCACAGGATATAATTGCTTAAAACGTTTAGAAGGAGTAAATTAATTACCCAATTTATCCCATTCTTTGGAAATTACTGCAGAAATAGCATTAGGAAAAACTTCTGGAATAACCACAGGAGATTTAAATACCTTATCCAAACGTTTAGAATTAGTATCAAGAGGACCAGAATCCTCTATTTCTAAAGCAATTAGAACTTCTTTAAGTAAAGAACGAATAAATTCCATTTTAAATAAATATGAAGATTTATCAGCATCAACCTCTGAGACAGAATCCTCTGAACCAGAAGAGTCATCAGAATCAGAATGATGATGTTCATTTAAAAATTCATCTGTAGGGAGAGAAGTTTTAAAAGATTTTTTACGTTTACTAGAAGGAGAAATAACAGACATAGCCTTCTTTATGGATTCAGAAACAAAATCTCTTATGTTATCAGGAACATTCTGCACCTTAGATGTTGAAGGAACTGCAACAGGCAATGGTACTTTACTAAAGGAAATATTATCTGCATTAACAAGTTTGTCATGACAATCAATACAAACAACAGCTGGAGGAATAGCTACCAAAAGTTTACAGCAGATACACTTAGCTTTGGTAGATCCAGCACTAGACAGCGATTTTCCTGTAGTATCTTCTGACTCAGATGCAACGTGAGACATCTTGCAATATGTAAGAGAAAAAACAACATATAAAGCAAAATTGATCAAATTCCTTAAATGACAGTTTCAGGAATGGGAAAAAATGCCAAAGAACAAGCTTCTAGCAACCAGAAGCAATGAAGAATGAGACTTAAATAATGTGGAGACAAAAGCGACGCCCATATTTTTTTAGCGCCAAATAAGACGCCCACATTATTTGGCGCCTAAATGCTTTTGGCGCCAAAAATGACGCCACATCCGGAACGCCGACATTTTTGGCGCAAAATAACGTCAAAAAATGACGCAACTTCCGGCGACACGTATGACGCCGGAAACGGAAAAGAATTTTTGCGCCAAAAAAGTCCGCGCCAAGAATGACGCAATAAAATGAAGCATTTTCAGCCCCCGCGAGCCTAACAGCCCACAGGGAAAAAGAGTCAAATTTTTGAAGGTAAGAAAAAAATTATTAAATCAAATGCATTATCCCAAATATGAAACTGACTGTCTGAAAAATAAGGAAAGTTGAACATTCTGAGTCAAGGCAAATAAATGTTTGAATACATATATTTAGAACTTTATAAACAAAGTGCCCAACCATAGCTTAGAGTGTCACAGAAAATAAGATTTACTTACCCCAGGACACTCATCTACATGTTTGTAGAAAGCCAAACCAGTACTGAAACGAGAATCAGCAGAGGTAATGGTATATATAAGAGTATATCGTCGATCTGAAAAGGGAGGTAAGAGATGAATCTCTACGACCGATAACAGAGAACCTATGAAATAGACCCCGAAGAAGGAGATCACTGCATTCAAATAGGCAATACTCTCCTCACATCCCTCTGACATTCACTGCACGCTGAGAGGAAAACCGGGCTCCAACTTGCTGCGGAGCGCATATCAACGTAGAATCTAGCACAAACTTACTTCACCACCTCCATCGGAGGCAAAGTTTGTAAAACTGAATTGTGGGTGTGGTGAGGGGTGTATTTATAGGCATTTTGAGGTTTGGGAAACTTTGCCCCTCCTGGTAGGAATGTATATCCCATACGTCACTAGCTCATGGACTCTTGCTAATTACATGAAAGAAATATATATTTTTGCCCATATGAGAGGTGAAGCACTGCCTCACCTGCCTCTAGTGACTGCACATCACTGATATATATATATATATATATATATATATATATATATAAATAGATGGCCAGATATGTGTGTGTGTGTGTGTGTGTGTGTGTATATATATATATATATATATATATATAATTTAAATAATGAGAGAGAAAAAGTTAATCCCCTAGCCTGGATATCACTACCAGGTGATTGGTGTCCACGGCCCTTAATAAAGGGAATGGTGCAGACCCTAAGACAAAAATATATAGCCTTTTATAAAGAAGTATTTAAGGAGAATATTTCACTCCTTATATTTAAAGAAAGGGAATTCAGCACTCTTTTGTATCCAACACCATATCTTTATTCATAAAGAACAAAATATACAGTAAAAAACACCAAGGGAGTCTCTTTGCCACAAGTTCTATAAAACAAGCTTTGCAAACCCTAATCTAATATACCATTTGAAATAGGATATTTATATATAAGTGCTAATATGTAGCAATATTTGTTACAATCTATTTCTTGCTGTAAAGAAACACAGATCAAATGAAACAAACATTCCTTCATATATAAACAAGTGAGAACTGGTAAATAAGTGTCCAGGTCGAATGTTAAAAGCTATAACATGTACAGTTCCCAACAGTAGTGCCCACTCTTTCCGGTATTATACCGCGGTTTTCACCGCACTCAAGGTTTCAACCGGATCGTATAGATGCAAGCAGGGTCATAAGTAGGGGCTTACGTGACTTGAACAGTGGATGCAGCTTGTGTTCCCCTCCTGGGACTCCCTTTCACGGGAGCTCGTACACCAACGAGTAGTTTAATTTCATCTGTTAAGCCTTTTCCTCTGACGTCACTCAGCACCTTGTAAGCATTCTCCGGTGTTAGCCAACACAAACTTGCCTTTAATACAAGCAATACTGTTAAGAAAACAGCCTCAGGGCATTTGCAGCGCCTATCTCTTTCAAGCAGTTATCACTCTCCAGAATGTTAAAATTGTACTGATCGATTCCAGAGCAGTTCTGGTTGCTGTGTTACAACCACCTCCTGCACAGGTGTATACTTAATTACCATCCTAAGTCATATTAGCTGATTTCAATCAATATACAGAGGGTATTGCATATAGAAAGTGTCCAGACTCAATTTCTGCAACAAACATGACAGCATATGTGTTTCACCCCAAGGCAGACTCACATCAGGGCTTCTTCAGGGCAGTGATTCATTAGACTCAAAACAGCCTTTTAAACCTTAGTAAGCCCAGCCTACTTTGTGTAGTTTCACCTTGTGCTCTTAATATATATATTATATATAAATTTGTGTCACATGCTTTTTGAAAAACGTATTATTATTTACATCTTATTAAACCAAAAGAAACACTAAACTAAACACACTTATTTATAGATAATAGCGTACACCTATATATCCTTATTACATAGAAGTTAGAGTAATTATGTTTCCTTATACAGAAGTATTAAGTTAAAGCAATATAATAGACGGTATATGACCAAACATAGAAAGCAGGCATAATCCACCTTATCATTAAAGTGAAAGTAAACTTAGCTCTTCAGCTCTGCAGATTTACATAAATCCTTAAAAAACAACAGCACTTTCATTCATAATATTTTTTAATTGTGTACATAAATACCCTTTTCGCCGCATTTAACCGCATATTTTTGGCATCTTCAATTCAGCCCGTTGCAGATGAGTCAGTTTATTTCCTGGTCACGTTTTTTGCAGTTACCAATTGACTTTCTGGCCGATCGGCGGCCAGAAAGCTACGTCACAGCCTGCTCGCATCGAATGCGCATGCGTGGAGTCCAATATAAGCACAGTGATGTCAGTCGCGCGTTCACAATTCGCACATGCGCATTCCTGATGATCATTTGCTGCCAAGATTTTCAGCGTCCTAGCCAAACAGTTTGACGCATGCGCGTTTTCAATAGGGGATGAGAAAGTTTGCATGCGCATTTGTACGCCAATCGCCGATTAGCGCATGCGCAATAGATCACAAAATCTTGAACGAGCTTTCAAGCCTACGTGTAGAGCGGGTGGGACCGCTCTATACGTAATGAATACAAAATCCAGGAAGAGGAGGGTGGGAGGAGTAAAGCCAAGAACGGTAGGGAAATAAATAATAGAAATATAAACAATTAGATTGAAGTAAACTGAAAAAAAAACATGCGAAAATGTTATATTTCACCTATAGATTATTATGATATATTGCAATGAGGAATAATTTACTTTCACTTTAAGACCCAGAGGAAACCTTGTTTTCAACACATAGATCCACCTGGCTTCTTTTTGAAGTAAAACTTTATCTATTTCCCCTCCTCTATTGTGCAAATCTCCCTTGTCAATGACAGTAAATTTTAGAGATCAGGGGTCTCCTACATGGTACTTTTTAAAGTGTCTTGCAACATGAGTGTCTCTTTTATAGTATATATCGTCTCTATGTTCCTGTATCCTATCTTTGAGTACACGCTTAGTTTTCCCTACATAGAAACGGGGGCACCCACAGTGTAGCAAATATACCACCCCCACTGAGTCACAATTGAAAAAATACCTGATATCATATTCTCTACTCCCATTGCCTGAGAACCTGTGGCTTTTCTCCATATAGGGGCAGTATACACATCTCCCACATGGGAAGCTTCCCTTAAAGGGACATTAAACACTAAATACATGCTAGATAGAATGATGCATTCAAAGAAAAGATTAGTCCATGAGTAACATGTAGATGTATTTTTTAAAGTTTCATTAGTTGTTTAAAAAGTGACAAAATAAGTGTAAATTTTTGTGGC
The DNA here is from genome assembly GCF_027579735.1 of Bombina bombina. Lineage (NCBI taxonomy): Eukaryota > Metazoa > Chordata > Amphibia > Anura > Bombinatoridae > Bombina > Bombina bombina. The sequence goes on from NC_069500.1 coordinate 178,097,387, forward strand.
TATAAAACACTGGGAGCTGCCATGTTGTAACTTGTGTTACTTTCTCTGCTGTGGCCAATTAGGGTCAGTTATAAATAGGTCACTAGAGTGTGCAGCCAATGGTTGTGCTGGATTTATCAGTGTTTTGCACTTCCATTTCTTACAGGAACTGAAAAGCTCACAATTTCAGAATGGAATTACAGGCAAAGAGGACAAAATAAATAATGAAAGTATATTGCAGAGTTGTTTTATATATAAAATTTATCATTTTATATAACCATCTCAAAGTGTTTAATGTCCCTTTAATGCCCCTATTCTCCCTAAGCCAATCTGATGATGATGGGCTTTTACAAAATTACTTCTCGCTAATTTATTTTTCAAATTTGACGCTCTCTTGGCTGTATGAAGGGGATAATCTCCTACTACCTCCTTTACCTTATCATCTAATTGCAGAATATGCCAATTCTTTTTAAGTGTATACCTTAAGTTGTTCCATTGGTCATTAAATGTGGTTATGAATCTTATTTGCTTGTTGGTATCTTTTTCTTTACTTCCATATAAAAGATCATCCCTACCACTGTTTCTTGCTCTAGTATATGCTTTATGTACACAATTTTTAGAGTATCCTCTCTTACTGAACCTGTCTTTCATAGATACTGCCTGCTCTTCAAACTTATTTAATGATGAGCAATTCCGTCTCAACCTTAAGAATTGACCAACCGGAATCCCTTTAATTAGTGACTGTGGGTGGGCGCTACTTGTTTCCAAAATACTGTTAATAGCATTAGTTTTTCTGTGATTTTCTGTGACTATCAACACCCCTTCTTTCTTGATTTTTACGTCTAGGAATGTTATCTATAAATAAGTGTGTTTAGTTTAGTGTTTCTTTTGGTTTAATAAGATGTAAATAATAATAAGTTTTTCAAAAAGCATCTGACACAAACTTGATATATCCCTTTAAGAGCACAAGGTGAAACTACACAAAGTAGACTGGGCTTACTAAGGTTTAAAAGGCTGTTTTGAGTCTAATGAATCACTGCCCTGAAGAAGCCCCGATGTGAGTCTGCCTTAGGGGTGAAACACATATGCTGTTGGCAAAAAGTCTGTTTTTATCATGTTTGTTGCAGAAATTGAGTCTGGACACTTTCTATATGCAATACCCTCTGTATATTGAATGAAATCAGCTAATATGACTGAGGATGGTAATTAAGTATACACCTGTGCAGGAGGTGGTTGTAACACAGCAGCCAGAACTGCTCTGGAATCGATCTGTACAGTTCTAACATAACTGCTTGAAAGAGATAGTCGCTGCAAGTGCCCTGAGGCTGTTTTCTTAACAGTATTGCTTGTATTAAAGGCAAGTTTGTGTTGGCTAACACCGGAGAATGCTTACAAGGTGCTGAGTGACGTCAGAGGAAAAGGCTTAACAGATGAAATTAAACTACTCGTTGGTGTACGAGCTCCCGTGAAAGGGAGTCCCAGGAGGGGAACACAAGCCGCATCCACTGTTCAAGTCACGTAAGCCCCTACTTATGACTCTGCTTGCATCTATACGATCCGGTTGAAACCTTGAGTGCGGTGAAAACCGCGGTATAATACCGGAAAGAGTGGGCACTACTGTTGGGAACTGTACATGTTATAGCTTTTAACATTCGACCTGGACACTTATTTACCAGTTCTCACTTGTTTATATATGAAGGAATGTTTGTTTCATTTGATCTGTGTTTCTTTACAGCAAGAAATAGATTGTAACAAATATTGCTACATATTAGCGCTTATATATAAATATCCTATTTCAAATGGTAGATTAGATTAGGGTTTGCAAAGCTTGTTTTATAGAACTTTAGGCAAAGAGACTCCCTTGGTGTTTTTTACTATATATTTTGTTCTTTATGAATAAAGATATGGTGTTGGATACAAAAGAGTGCTGAATTCCCTTTCTTTAAATATAAGGAGTGAAATATTCTCCTTAAATACTTCTTTATAAAAGGTTTTTTATATATATATATCTCAGAAGAACCTATACAGAAGTTGTGGTAGGAAAGCGGCACTAACTGGATTTGAAATTTAAAGCAAACAACTTTTTATTTTTTACACTACTGTGACGTTTCGGGGTTGCAAGCCCCTTCCTCAGACAGTGCAAAAGTGAATAAACAGCACTTAAATAGCATGTATAATCAATTATGCAAATAATCAAAATGTGAACAAACAATTGAGCATTGAAACATTACCCCTCTGTGCAGTTAGAAAACTGTAGCAGTTTGAATCCTGAACCACTTCCGGTTCACTCTCCCATGTGATCTAACCCCTGGGTTACCATAGTGATCATGATAAACAAAAACTATTATACACACAACATTGAGACACTATGTTACACTTGGTCAGTGATTAGAGTGCTGAAACAGATTGTGATACAATGTGGATGGGTGATCTTAATAAGCAACAAAAAAGATTATAAAAAGCGCACAAGCGTTAAATCAAAATAATACAGGTATCCCTCAGTTTACACCAGGGTTAGGTTCCAGGAGGAATGGTTGTAAATCGAAACCGTTGTAAATTGAAACCCAATTTATAATGTAAGTCAATGGGAAGTGAGGGAGTTAGTTTCCAGGCCCCTCTCAAAATTGACATAAGTAACACCTAATACATTATTTTTAAAGCTTTGAAATGAAGACTTTAGATGCTAAACAGCATTATAAACTTAAAAATATAGATTGTATCATCATCAAACTAAGTTTAATGAACAAAAACATTTGCTAAACATCACCTAATTAAATAATCACACAACAGACTGCATCATCATCAAACTAAGTTTAATAAACAAAAACTTTTTTTTACTTGCATTTTTCTGCAAACAGTTCTCTGCATTGTTAGCATGTTAGATAATATTGAGTCTGCACCTATTCTATGCATTTCAATCTGCAGTGATTAAGCAGTTAGGCACCCTCACCTGAAGCTGCTGGACAGGAAGATAATAGGGAAGTGCCTGCAAAAACTTGTTGCTCGATAGATCTGGTCTGATCTGTGTACACAGATCAATTTAAGGCTGTTAAGTTGCATAACTTTGCTGCAAAACAAGCGGACAGCTCCACCTACTGGCTATTTTAATTAGTGCATTGCTTTCCAAAAGCTTTTCAATAGCAGTCACATGACTGAAAAAAAAGGTTGTTATTCTGAAACGGCACAAATTGAACCGGCGTAAACCGAGGGCCACCTGTATTTGAAAAAGCTGTTAATCTTACTTTGTAGCAGCGGCACTGGCAGCTAAGTGTATTAGGCTGTATGATCTGTTAAAGAAACAGATTTCTAATGCAGGGTTTCTGCTCTTTGCATAATAATGCCTATTGGTAAATTCAATCACTATAGTCAGAATGAAGCATCAATGCATCTAAAAGGGAACACTAATATCAGCCAATTGATACATCTAATATCTGTTTAAAAATAAACACATAGTTAGTGCGGAGGAGAAAGACAATTATTGACAAGTTTGTCTAAATCCGTCTGTGCTAAAGTATAGCTACATTCAGAATGGAAAATAAAGCATAGATCCCAAATTCCATTACCACAGCATGTGACGGAGTTAAGTTAAGCACATAGTTAGTGCATGTCATTAAAACAGTAAAAAAAATATTTTTTGGGAATCAAACTCTTAGGAATGTTCTTAATAAGGTATGCAGTCATAATTACACATGGTGTGGAAACATTAGAACGAGCAAGAAATACATAAGTAAACATGATTGGACTTCTCTCATTGATATAGATGCTATGCACTGTTGCTTTGTAATAGAGAATACAGAAATTGACCAAACCTGTATTGGGGAAGCTGCAGATCCAAAACCCTGAGATGAATCAGATGTATAAACCCTGGAGCAAATCGATAAACATCTATCACAGGTGATAGAAGGAAACCCTGGTCTAAAAGGAGAGGTGGATTTCAAACACATCCTTTCTCAGAACTCAGAGAAAATACACAGACTTTTACACTCAACTGCTTCAATTGCCCTCTAACTTACTAAAGGTAGCCTTCTGGAAAACAGCTTCATTATATTTTACCTACTAAGTTTTTTTATTGTATGTGTTTGTATATTTAGTTATAATTCATTTTGTTTTGTTTCTATTTTAAATGTATATATTACAGGCTGTGCTAGTCATAATTTGCATACCTCTAGCTCATTGCACATTTTATCAACTTTGTCTGCCATTATGTTAAGTTAGTTTAAAGGGACAGTCTAGGCCAAAATAAACTTTCATGATTCAGATAGAGCATGTAATTTTAAACAATTTTCCAATTTACTTTTATCACCAATTTTGCTTTGTTCTCTTGGTATTCTTAGTTGAAAGCTTAACCTAGGAGGTTCATATGCTAATTTCTTAGACCTTGAAGCCCACCGCTTTCAGATTGCATTTTAACAGTTTTTCACCACTAGAGGGTGTTAGTTCACGTATTTCATATAGATAACACGGTGCTCGTGCACAAGTAGTTATCTGGGAGCAGGCACTGATTGGCTAGACTGCAAGTCTGTCAAAAGAACTGAAAAAAGGGGCAGTTTGCAGAGGCTTAGATACAAGATAATCACAGAGGTTAAAAGTATATTAATATAACTGTGTTGGTTATGCAAAACTGGGAAATGGGTAATAAAGGGATTATCTATCTTTTAAAACAATGAAAATTCTGGTGTAGACTGTCCCTTTAAGCAGCTCTTGTCCATTTATCTATTTGTTTATGGTTTTATTTCACCCCTTGCATGTCTCAGTTTTTTCTCTGTAATATTTTGTTTTTTTTTAATGTCTTTTTTTGGTTTCTGCATGATTAACCCTTAGCTTTAAAATGTCCATAAATGTACCCTCCTTTCTCAGAGCTCAGAGAAAATACAAAGACTTTTACACTCAACTGCTTCAATTGCCCTCTAACTTACTACACGTAGCCTTCTGGAAAACAGCTTCAAAATACAAATCTGAGTTAATTACTTTTAAACAACAAAATTTTTATGTAATTATTAATGATTATAGAGACAAATGAGTGTACAAGTGGCTATTGGAACCACAAGAGAGACAGTTTAGACCCAGACCTAAACCAACTAACCTCCAGACCATAGACACTGCAGGTGACAGTTCTGACCCTGACACTGTTACTAGACCTCCCATTCCACCTACCAATAGAGCTGACTCCAATACTGCTAATTTTAATCAGGGCATTACAACTAGGTCAAAAAACTTACAGCGAGGACAAGGCCACACATACGGAGGGGGAGGCATACAAAACAGACCCCCTCGACGGAGGTAAATCCCACGATAGTAATGAATGTGAGATCTCATCAGCTCTCTCCTTTTGAGGAGAAGTTACTTAACAAGGATCTCACGTTTGTACCCACCATTATATCAAATAACTTTGACCTTCTTATAGACATCAATAAATTCCACAGGACTTTAAAACTAAAATAATTTTTTAAAGACCAATCTGACCAAGTACAAAATCCTCTAAAACCTAAAAGTACTTTTGACCCTGTTTCTAACAATCACAGTATCAAAACCTTCATACGTCTAATCACTAATGACCTACAGGAAAGTATACACAAAGATACTACACCTATGTTTCATAATCTGACCAGATTAGAAAAACAAGCACTGGATTCATCAAAAAACAACCCAAATATTGTCATACGTGAAGCCGACAAGGGGGGCGCCATAGTACTTTTGGACTATGCTCAATATCAAACTGAAATCATTCGATAATTAAATGATAAAACTACTTATCGCAAACTTAATGCCAATCCGACCATGATATTTAAATCTCAGATTGATAACACCATTGGCCTATTCTTTGAATTAGAATATATCAGTAAAGATTTAAAGGCATTTCTCACTGTGGACTTCCCAAATATACCTTTCCCAAAGTCCACAAAGATGCTCACAATCCACCAGCCCGCCCAATAGTTTCAGCCAGGGGCTCACTGCTACAGCCAGTTGCCCAATATGTTGAATCCATCTTACAACCATTTATTCTACATATGCCATCATACATTCCTGATTCTAGCCAATTAAGCTCCAAACTCAATGCCTTAAAATATCAATGCACAAGATATTCTTGTCACTTTGGAAGTAAATAATCTCTACACCTACATACCACATAATGAAGGATGTGCTGCTGTACTTGCCCAGCTTTTGAAATATCCCTACATTTGACCGCCACCTGATGTAATTTGCGAATTATTACACTTATGTTTGAATTTAAATTACTTCACATTTGAAAACAACTGCTACTTACAAATAGCAGGAACGGCCATGGGCTCTTATGTAGAACTATGCTATGCAAATCTGTTTGTGGCCCAATTTGAAGAGAATAATAAACTTCTGGATACACAAGAAATAATAGTGTTCTATCGCTATATCGATGATATTCTCCTAATTTGGCAGGGGGAGGAATCTGCACTCTTAAAATGGTTTGATAACCTTAATGCACTACCAAGCCCTTTAAAATGTACTATACAACTTGACAAACAACAGATTGATTTTCTGGACATTCGAATTTTTAAAAACAAAGGTAAACTTGGCACCACTCTGTAAAGAAAGCCTACAGACTGACATTATCAAAATTGATCCTAATCTACCGTTTAGGGACTATGACCCACCACTTGTAGGTTTTCTTCGGGGTATTAACCTTAAAGGGACACTGAACCCAATTTTTTTATTTTGTGATTCAGATAGTGCATGCAATTTTAAGCAACTTTCTAATTTACTCCTATTATCAATTGTTCTTCATTCTCTTGCTATCTTTATTTGAAAAAGAAGGCATCTAAGCTGTTTTTTTGGTTCAGTACTCTGGACAGCACTTTTTATTGGTGTATGAATTTATCCACCAATTAGCAAGAACATCTCAGGTTGTTCACCAAAAATGGGCCGGCATCTAAACTTACATTCTTGCATTTCAAATAAAGATACCAAGAGAATGAAGAAAAATTGATAATAGGAGTAAATTAGAAAGTTGCTTAAAATGTCATGCTCTATCTGAATCACAAAAGAAAATTTTTGGGTACAGTGTCCCTTTAAATACAACTCCCCCGAAACAACCGGGCTCTTTTTATAACCCCAAATATCTTCTAAACAATCCTAAATTTATCAATTTCATGAAAGGCAAATGGATAGAGTATGACAGTTTTAATGATAACTACCTTAATAAAACTAATATTTATTGGAATACAGCTCAAGCGGTACTTCGTGGGGAGATCACTGCCTTTGTAATTAAAGTGAATCTAAACTTACATTCTTGCATTTCAAATAAAGTTACCAAGAGAGTGAATAAAATTTGATAATAGGAGTAAATTAGAAAGTTGCTTAAAATTTCATTAGACATGGACAACAGAATAACACAAAGAACATGGTTGCCTGTAAAGAAACCAGGATTCTACCGATGTGTGAGCTGCACTACTTATAACAGCTTAATCCCTGGAAAAAAAGGTTCCACCATCCCCATACAAAAAAAGAATTTGTGTTTAAACATTATGTCACTTGCACCACTACTTACATAATCTACATCATTATTTGTGCATGTGGACTTTTTTATGTGGGAAAGACTAGTGACACCTTGAGAACAAGAAAGGCAAATCATCGTTCTGCAATAAGGGCAGCCCTGGACAAAGGCACTTCCGACCAGCCAGTTGCTAGACATTTTGCGTAAATGGGACACACAATTTCCCAACTGAGAACCATGATAATTGACCATGTCCCTCCTGCAAAATGAGGAGGCAACAGGGACAAAAAACTCCTCCAAATTTAATCCAGATGGATTCACAAACTGGACACACTCTACCCAAAGGGTTTAAACACGATGCTAGAGTGGCACTGTTTCTTATAATATGTTTGCTTTTAATTAAAGGGATACAAGTCTAGACCAGGGTTTCTTTCTATCATCTGTGAAAAATGTTATCGATCTGCTCCAGGGTTTATACATCTGATTAATCTCAGGGTTTTGGATCTGCAGCTTCCCCAGTACAGGTTTGGTCTATTTTTGTATCCTCTATTACAAAGCAACAGTGTATAGCATCTATATCAATGAGATAAGTCAATTCCTGTTTATTTATGTATTTCTTGCTCGTTCTAATGTTTCCATACCATGTGTAAATAAGACTACATACCTTTTTAAGAACATTCCTAAGAGTTCGGTTCCCAAATTTTTTTTTATTATTGTTTTAATGACATGCACTAACTGTGTGCTTAACTTAACTCCGTCACATGCTGTGGTAATGGAATTTGGGATCTATGCTTTATTTTCCATTCCGAATGTAGCTATACTTTAGCACACACTGATTTAGACACACTTGTCAATAATTGTCTTTCTTTGAATATACCAATAGGCATTATTATGCAAAGGGCAGAGACCCTGCATTAGAAATCTGTTTCAACAGATCATACAGCCTAATACACTTAGCTGCCAGTGCCGCTGCTACAAAGTAAGATTAACAGCTTTTTCAAATATTATTTTGATTTAGCGCTTGTGCGCTTTTTAGAATCTTTTTTGTTGCTTATTAAGATCACCCATCCACATTGTATCACAATCTGTTTCAGCACTCTAATCACTGACTAAGTGTAACATAGTGTCTCATTGTTGTGTGTATAATAGTTTTTGTTTATCATGATCACTATGGTAACCCAGGGGTCAGATCACATGGGAGAGTGAACCGGAAGTGGTTCAGGATTCAAACTGCTACAGTTTTCTAACTGCACAGAGGGGTAAAGGCTGTGACACACTGCAAGTGGAGCGGCGCGAGGCGTGTACATGCGGCTGTGCGCGCTCGAGGTGTCCTGCCTTTTCATCTCTGAGCACTCTGCTGCGTCAGGTCGCGTAGCTAAGCGCTCAGAGATGAAATATTTGAACTTCAGAAGCGATGCAATGCGGTGCGAAGCAGCTGCTTTGCCTCGCGCCGCATCGCTTGCAGTGTGTCACAGCCTTAATGTTTCAATGCTCAATTGTTTGTTCACATTTTGATTATTTGCATAATTGATTATACATGCTATTTAAGTGCTGTTTATTCACTTTTGCACTGTCTGAGGAAGGGGCTTGCAACCCCGAAACGTCACAGTAGTGTAAAAAATAAAAAGTTGTTTGCTTTAAATTTCAAATCCAGTTAGTGCCGCTTCCCTACCACAACTTCTGTATGGGTTCTTTTGATATATATATATATACACACACACATATTTAGCCATTAGTATATATGTGTATATATACAACATAGCCCTTTGCAGTCAAAACACCTTGTCATATACCATATATCTTTTACCCCTTATAACTTTTTAAAAAATGTACCTAAATATTTTTAACAGATAGTGTTATATGAGTGTAACTGTAATTTTAAATGTATTTCTGTTGATCAGGTGCAACTTTTTTTTAACTCACTACCCTCTACATAAGGTTTTCAGTTACGCTAACCCGACAAGCATAAAATGTGATTGTGCTTTTGTGATCGCGTTTACTTTCAACTTCAATACGAACGCTATTTCCGCTTGTGCGCAACAGTTAGCACCCCACTTGTAATCTAGTCCTTTGCCAGTTACCATATTATATTCAAAGACTAGAACAGATTACAGGTAATAAGGTACAAAAGCACAAGGAGAACATTTATTATAGATTTGAATCACTCCTGGGTTTACTCATATAGGCTAAAACACATGAACATCTGTCTTATTCAATATATAGTTTTAGCAATATAATATTGGAAATAGAAGATGCATGGCACAAAACGTGAACAATACGCTAATTAAACTGTCATTTTAAAACCCTACATATGTATAGTCAGTCACAGGTCATTCAAATTAAATATAGGTCAGCTTATTTTTCAAAATTAATAAGGATAAACTCTTTAGGATGAGGCTTTATCAGCGAGTAAAACAGTACTTTAAAAACATATTGCTAGATTACAAGTGCAGCGGTAATAAATGGGTTTTTTTAAAGGTAAGATTATGGCCTCGATCCGATATGCAGCGTCGCCCGCAGAAGCCGGCGACGTCAAAATTTGCGCGGGTTTGGTATCCTATATACGGCGTAACCTAGAAGTTACGCTCATATATTTCTGCCTTCGCCCGTAGTTTTTTGGGCCATAGACAGGTATACCAAACCCGCGCAGTTTGGTATCCAATATAGAGCGAAAGGACTTAAGTGGCGAAAATGGAGAAATCTTACTCCATTTTCACCTCGCCACAAAATGCAGCCGTAGTAAGCCTTATGCTGTCTATTGGAGCCCCGTAACTCCCTAAACTAGCTGCTAAATAAAACCTAACACCTAACGCATGCGCAATGTCTATCTACCTGTCAACCACGAACTGCTAAATAAAACCTAACACCTAACGCATGCGCAATGTCTATCTACCTGTCAACAGTGATCCCCCGCCGCAATCCCTAATAAAGTATTTAACCCCTAAACCGCCGCTCCCGGACCCCCCCGCCACCTATATTAAAAGTATAACCCCCTAATGTGATCCCCCTACACCGTCGCCAGCTACATTACATACCCCCTAATGTGAGCTCCTACCCCGCCGCCAGCTATATTAAACTACCCCCTAATGTGAGCCCCTTACACCGCCGCCAGCTATATTAAATGTATTAACCCCTAATCTAATCCCCCTACACCGCCGACAGCTATATTAAATGTATTAGCCCCTAATTTAATCCCCCTACACCGCCGCCAGCTATATTAAATGTATTAACCCCTAATCTAATCCCTCTACACCGCCGCCAGCTATATTAACTATATTAACCCTAATTATATTAGGGTTAATATAGTTAATATAGTTATTATATTATATATATTAACTATATTAACCCTAATTATATTAGGGTTAATATAGTTAATATCGTTATTATATTATATATATATTAAGTATAATAACTCTATCTAACTCTAATATCCCTAACTAAATTCTTATTAAAATAAATCTAATTAATATTAATATTATTAATTAAAATATTCCTATTTAAATCTAAATACTTACCTATAAAATAAACCCTAAGATAGCTACAATGTAATTAATAATTACATTGTAGCTATTTTAGGGTTTATATTTATTTTACAGGTAACTTGGTATTTATTTTAACTAGGTACAATAGCTATTAAATAGTTAATAACTATTTAATAGCTACCTAGTTAAAATAATTACCAATTTACCTGTAAAATAAATCCTAACCTAAGTTACAAATACACCTACACTATCAATAAATTAAATAAACTACAAATATGTAAACTAAAATACAATAAAATAAACTAAACTAAATTACAAAAAAAACAAACCTTAAATTACAAAAAATAAAAAAAAATTAAGCTAATTACACCTATTCTAAGCCCCCTAATAAAATAATAAAGCCCCCCTAAAATAAAAAAAATTTCCCTACCCTATTCTAAATTAAAAAAGTTAACAGCTCTATTACCTTACCAGCCCTTAAAAGGGCCTTTTGCGGGGCATGCCCCAAAGAAATCAGCTCTTTTGCCTGAAAAAAACACACAATACCACCCCCCAACATTACAACCCACCACCCACATACCCCTACTCTAACCCAAACCCCCCTTAAATAAACCTAACACTACCCCCCTGAAGATCTCCCTACCTTGTCTTCACCCAGCCGGGCAGAACTCTTCATCCGATCCGGGCGATGTCTTCAATCAAGCGGCAGAGAAGAAGTCTTCCATCCGGCGATGTCTTCATCCAAGCGGCAAAGAAGAAGTCTTCCATCCGGTGATGTCTTCAATCAAGCGGCAGAGAAGAGGTCCTCCATCGGGGCGAAGTTTTCTTCCAAGCGGTATCTTCAATCTTCTTTCATCGCTCCTCCGACACGGAACATCCATCCGGCACAACGACTTCCCGACGAATGAGGTTCCTTTAAATGACGTCATCCAAGATGGCGTCCGTCGAATTCCGATTGGCTGATAGGATTCTATCAGCCAATCGGAATTAAGGTAGAAAAATCTGATTGGCTGATTGAATCAGCCAATCAGATTCAAGTTCAATCCGATTGGCTGATTGGTTTGAACTTGAATCTGATTGGCTGATTCAATCAGCCAATCGGATTGAACTTGAATCTGATTGGCTGATTCAATCAGCCAATCAGATTTTTCTACCTTAATTCCGATTGGCTGATAGAATCCTATCACCCAATCGGAATTCGACGGACGCCATCTTGGATGACGTCATTTAAAGGAACCTCATTCGTCGGGAAGTCATTGTGCCGGATGGATGTTCCGTGTCGGAGGAGCGATGAAAGAAGATTGAAGATACCGCTTGGAAGAAAACTTCGCCCCGATGGAGGACCTCTTCTCTGCCGCTTGATTGAAGACATCGCCGGATGGAAGACTTCTTCTTTGCCGCTTGGATGAAGACATCGCCGGATGGAAGACTTCTTCTCTGCCGCTTGATTGAAGACATCGCCCGGATCGGATGAAGAGTTCTGCCCGGCTGGGTGAAGACAAGGTAGGGAGATCTTCAGGGGGGTAGTGTTAGGTTTATTTAAGGGGGGTTTGGGTTAGAGTAGGGGTGTAATGTTGGGGGGTGGTATTGTGTTTTTTTCAGGCAAAAGAGCTGATTTCTTCGGGGCATGCCCCGCAAAAGGCCCTTTCTTTCATGTAATTAGCAAGAGTCCATGAGCTAGTAACGTATGGGATATACATTCCTACCAGGAGGGGCAAAGTTTCCCAAACCTCAAAATGCCTATAAATACACCCCTCACCACACCCACAATTCAGTTTTACAAACTTTGCCTCCGATGGAGGTGGTGAAGTAAGTTTGTGCTAGATTCTACGTTGATATGCGCTCCGCAGCAAGTTGGAGCCCGGTTTTCCTCTCAGCGTGCAGTGAATGTCAGAGGGATGTGAGGAGAGTATTGCCTATTTGAATGCAGTGATCTCCTTCTACGGGGTCTATTTCATAGGTTCTCTGTTATCGGTCGTAGAGATTCATCTCTTACCTCCCTTTTCAGATCGACGATATACTCTTATATATACCATTACCTCTGCTGATTCTCGTTTCAGTACTGGTTTGGCTATCTGCTATATGTAGATGAGTGTCCTGGGGTAAGTAAGTCTTATTTTCTGTGACACTCCAAGCTATGGTTGGGCACTTTGTTTATAAAGTTCTAAATATATGTATTCAAACATTTATTTGCCTTGACTCAGAATGTTCAACTTTCCTTATTTTCAGACAGTCAGTTTCATATTTGGGATAATGCATTTTGATTTGACCATTTTTTCTTACCTTAAAATTTGACTTTTTCCCTGTGGGCTGTTAGGCTCGCGGGGGCTGAAAATGCTTCATTTTATTGCGTCATTCTTGGCGCGGACTTTTTTGGCGCAAAAATTCTATTTCCGTTTCCGGCGTCATACGTGTCGCCGGAAGTTGCGTCATTCTTTGACGTTATTTCGCGCCAAAAATGTCGGCGTTCCGGATGTGGCGTCATTTTTGGCGCCAAAAAGCATTTAGGCGCCAAATAATGTGGGCGTCTTATTTGGCGCGAAAAAATATGGGCGTCGCTTTTGTCTCCACATTATTTAAGTTTCATTTTTTATTGCTTCTGGTTGCTAGAAGCTTGTTCTTTGGCATTTTTTCCCATTCCTGAAACTGTCATTTAAGGAATTTGATCAATTTTTCTTTATATGTTGTTTTTTCTCTTACATATTGCAAGATGTCTCACGTTGCATCTGAGCCAGAAGATACTACAGGAAAATCGCTGTCAAGTGCTGAATCTACCAAAGCTAAGTGTATCTGCTGTAAACTTTTGGTAGCTATTTCTCCAGCTGTTGTTTGTATTGATTGTCATGACAAACTTGTTAAAGCAGATAATATTTCCTTTAGTAAAGTACCATTGCCTGTTGCAGTTCCCTCAACATCTAAGGTGCAGAATGTTCCTGATAATATAAGAGATTTTGTTTCTGAATCCATAAAGAAGGCTATGTCTGTTATTTCTCCTTCTAGTAAACGTAAAAAATCTTTTAAAACTTCTCTCCCTACAGATGAATTTTTAAATGAACATCATCATTCTGATTCTGATGACTCCTCTGGTTCAGAGGATTCTGTCTCTGAGGTTGATGCTGATAAATCTTCATATTTATTTAAAATGGAATTTATTCGTTCTTTACTTAAAGAAGTTCTATTTGCTTTAGAAATAGAGGATTCTTGTCCTCTTGATACTAATTCTAAACGTTTAGATAAGGTATTTAAAGCTCCTGTGGTTATTCCAGAAGTTTTTCCTGTTCCTAATGCTATTTCTGCAGTAATTTCCAAAGAATGGGATAAATTGGGTAATTCATTTACTCCTTCTAAACGTTTTAAGCATTTATATCCTGTGCCGTCTGACAGATTAGAATTTTGGGACAAAATCCCTAAAGTTGATGGGGCTATTTCTACCCTTGCTAAACGTACTACTATTCCTACGTCAGATGGTACTTCGTTTAAGGATCCTCTAGATAGGAAAATTGAGTCCTTTCTAAGAAAAGCTTATCTGTGTTCAGGTAATCTTCTTAGACCTGCTATATCTTTGGCTGATGTTGCTGCAGCTTCAACTTTTTGGTTGGAAACTTTAGCGCAACAAGTAACACATCGTGATTCTCATGACATTATTATTCTTCTTCAGCATGCTAATAATTTTATCTGTGATGCCATTTTTGATATTATCAGAGTTGATGTCAGGTTTATGTCTCTAGCTATTTTAGCTAGAAGAGCTTTATGGCTTAAAATTTGGAATGCTGATATGGCTTCTAAATCAACTTTACTTTCTATTTCTTTCCAGGGTAACAAATTATTTGGTTCTCAGTTGGATTCCATCATTTCAACTGTTACTGGTGGGAAAGGAACTTTTTTACCACAGGATAAAAAATCTAAAGGTAAAAGCAGAGCTAATAATCGTTTTCGTTCCTTTCGTTTCAACAAAGAACAAAAGCCTGATCCTTCATCCTCAGGAGCAGTTTCAGTTTGGAAACCATCTCCAGTCTGGAATAAATCCAAGCCAGCTAGAAAGGCAAAGCCTGCTTCTAAGTCCACATGAAGGTGCGGCCCTCATTCCAGCTCAGCTGGTAGGGGGCAGGTTACGTTTTTTCAAGGAAATTTGGATCAATTCTGTTCACAATCTTTGGATTCAGAACATTGTTTCAGAAGGGTACAGAATTGGTTTCAAGATAAGA
This sequence comes from Bombina bombina, assembly GCF_027579735.1. Classification (NCBI taxonomy): domain Eukaryota; kingdom Metazoa; phylum Chordata; class Amphibia; order Anura; family Bombinatoridae; genus Bombina; species Bombina bombina. Next base: position 178,112,521 of record NC_069500.1, read on the forward strand.
CCTCCTGCAAAGAGATTTTTTCTTTCCCGTGTCCCAGTAAATCCAGTAAAAGCTCAAGCATTTCTGAAATGTGTTTCAGATCTAGAGTTGACTGGAGTAATTATGCCAGTTCCAGTTCAGGAACAGGGGATGGGGTTTTATTCAAATCTCTTCATTGTACCAAAGAAGGAGAATTCCTTCAGACCAGTTCTGGATCTAAAAATATTGAATCGTTATGTAAGGATACCAACGTTCAAAATGGTAACTGTAAGGACTATCTTGCCTTTTGTTCAGCAAGGGAATTATATGTCCACAATAGATTTACAGGATGCATATCTGCATATTCCGATTCATCCAGATCATTTTCAGTTCCTGAGATTCTCTTTTCTGGACAAGCATTACCAGTTTGTGGCTCTGCCATTTGGCCTAGCTACAGCTCCAAGAATTTTTACAAAGGTTCTCGGTGCCCTTCTCTCTGTAATCAATGTTGTTGTTCAAATGTGGGAACTTCCAGAAATAGATCTGATGGCGTCCCATCTAAACAAGAAACTTCCCAGGTATCTGTCCAGATCCCGGGATCCTCAGGCGGAGGCAGTGGATGCATTATCACTTCCTTGGAAGTATCATCCTGTCTATATCTTTCCGCCTCTAGTTCTTCTTCCAAGAGTGATCTCCAAGATTCTGAAGGAATGCTCGTTTGTTCTGCTGGTAGCTCCAGCATGGCCTCACAGGTTTTGGTATGCGGATCTTGTCCGGATGGCCTCTTGCCAACCATGGACTCTTCCGTTAAGACCAGACCTTCTGTCACAAGGTCCTTTTTTCCATCAGGATCTGAAATCCTTAAATTTAAAGGTATGGAGATTGAACGCTTGATTCTTGGTCAAAGAGGTTTCTCTGACTCTGTGATTAATACTATGTTTCAGGCCCGTAAATCTGTATCTCGAGAGATATATTATAGAGTCTGGAAGACTTATATTTCTTGGTGTCTTTCTCATCATTTTTCTTGGCATTCTTTTAGAATACCGAGAATTTTACAGTTTCTTCAGGATGGTTTAGATAAGGGTTTGTCCGCAAGTTCTTTGAAAGGACAAATCTCTGCTCTTTCTGTTCTTTTTCACAGAAAGATTGCTATTCTTCCTGATATTCATTGTTTTGTACAAGCTTTGGTTCGTATAAAACCTGTCATTAAGTCAATTTCTCCTCCTTGGAGTTTGAATTTGGTTCTGGGAGCTCTTCAAGCTCCTCCGTTTGAACCTATGCATTCATTGGACATTAAATTACTTTCTTGGAAAGTTTTGTTCCTTTTGGCCATCTCTTCTGCCAGAAGAGTTTCTGAATTATCTGCTCTTTCTTGTGAGTCTCCTTTTCTGATTTTTCATCAGGATAAGGCGGTGTTGCGAACTTCTTTTGAATTTTTACCTAAAGTTGTGAATTCCAACAACATTGGTAGAGAAATTGTGGTTCCTTCATTATGTCCTAATCCTAAGAATTCTAAGGAGAAATCGTTGCATTCTTTGGATGTTGTTAGAGCTTTGAAATATTATGTTGAAGCTACGAAATCTTTCCGTAAGACTTCTAGTCTATTTGTTATCTTTTCCGGTTCTAGAAAAGGCCAGAAAGCTTCTGCCATTTCTTTGGCATCTTGGTTGAAATCTTTAATTCATCTTGCCTATGTTGAGTCGGGTAAAATTCCGCCTCAGAGAATTACAGCTCATTCTACTAGGTCAGTATCTACTTCCTGGGCGTTTAGGAATGAAGCTTCGGTTGACCAGATCTGCAAAGCAGCAACTTGGTCCTCTTTGCATACTTTTACTAAATTCTACCATTTTGATGTATTTTCTTCTTCTGAAGCAGTTTTTGGTAGAAAAGTACTTCAGGCAGCGGTTTCAGTTTGAATCTTCTGCTTATGTTTTTCGTTAAACTTTATTTTGGGTGTGGATTATTTTCAGCAGGAATTGGCTGTCTTTATTTTATCCCTCCCTCTCTAGTGACTCTTGTGTGGAAAGATCCACATCTTGGGTAGTCATTATCCCATACGTCACTAGCTCATGGACTCTTGCTAATTACATGAAAGAAAACATAATTTATGTAAGAACTTACCTGATAAATTCATTTCTTTCATATTAGCAAGAGTCCATGAGGCCCGCCCTTTTTTTGTGGTGGTTATGATTTTGTATAAAGCACAATTATTCCAATTCCTTATTTTATATGCTTTCGCACTTTTTTATCACCCCACTTCTTGGCTATTCATTAAACTGAATTGTGGGTGTGGTGAGGGGTGTATTTATAGGCATTTTGAGGTTTGGGAAACTTTGCCCCTCCTGGTAGGAATGTATATCCCATACGTCACTAGCTCATGGACTCTTGCTAATATGAAAGAAATGAATTTATCAGGTAAGTTCTTACATAAATTATGTTTTTAAGGGCTGGTAAGGTAATAGAGCTGTTCCCTATTCTAAATTTAAAAAGTTTAGGGAAATTTTTTTTTATTTTGGGGGGCTTTATTATTTTATTAGGGGGCTTAGAATAGGTGTAATTAGCTTAAAAATCTTGTAATCTTTTTTTATTTTTTGTAATTTAGTGTTTTGTTTTTTTTTGTAATTTAGTTTAGTTTATTTTATTGTATTTTAGTTTAGATATTTGTAGTTTATTTAATTTATTGATAGTGTAGGTGTATTTGTAACTTAGGTTAGGATTTATTTTACAGGTAAATTGGCAATTATTTTAACTAGGTAGCTATTAAATAGTTATTAACTATTTAATAGCTATTGTACCTAGTTAAAATAAATACCAAGTTACCTGTAAAATAAATATAAACCCTAAAATAGCTACAATGTAACCCTAAAATAGCTATCTTAGGGTTTATTTTATAGGTAAGTATTTAGATTTAAATAGGAATATTTTAATTAATAATATTAATATTAATTAGATTTATTTTAATAAGAATTTAGTTAGGGATATTAGAGTTAGATAGAGTTATTATACTTAATATATATATAATATAATAACAATATTAACTATATTAACCATAATATAATTAGGGTTAATATAGTTAAAATATATAATAACTATATTAACCCTAATATCCCCGGTGTAGGGGGATTAGATTAGGGGTTAATGTATTTAATATAGCTGGCGGCGGGGTAGGGGGATTAGATTAGGGGTTAATAATTTTAATATAGCTGGCGGCAGTATAAGGGGCTCACATTAGGGGGTAGTTAATGTAGGTGGCGGCGGGGTAGGAGCTCACATTAGGGGGTAGTTAATGTAGGTGGCAAAGGGGTAGGAGCTCACATTAGGGGGTAATATAGATAATGTAGGTGGTGGCGGGGTCCGGGAGCGGCGGTTTAGGGGTTAATAACTTTATTAGGTGGCGGCGGGGTCCGGGAGCGGCGGTTTCGGGGTTAATACATTTTTTATTGTTAGGATAGTGAGGGGGGGGATAGCGGATAGAGGGTTAGACGTGTCGGCTATGTTTGGGAGGCGTGTTAGACAGTACGGGGGATTTTATAACTTAGTCAGGTTTTGTAGGCGCCGGCAGATTCTAAAGTGCCGTAAGTCACTGGCGACTCCAGAAATTTGTACTTACGCAGATTTCTGGACTTCGCTGGTTTATCCGACTTACGGCACTTTAGCCTCTGACGGCGCCGTATATGGGATAGTTTGAGTTGCGAGCTGAAACTACGGGCGGCGGGGGTTCCCTCGCTTGCGCTGCAAACTACGATCTATATCGGATCGTGCCCTATGTTTTTATTTAACTTTACAGGTAATTTGTTTGTTTTTTAACCCCTTAATGACCACAGCACTTTTCCATTTTCTGTCCGTTTGGGACCAAGGCTGTTTTTACATTTTTGCGGTGTTTGTGTTTAGCTGTAATTTTCCTCTTACTCATTTACTGCACCCACACATATTATATACCGTTTTTCTCGCCATTAAATGGACTTTCTAAAGATACCATTATTTTCATCATATCTTATAATTTACTATAAAAAAATATAAAATATGTGAAAAAAATGGAAAAAAACACACTTTTTCTAACTTTGACCCCCAAAATCTGTTACACATCTACAACCACCAAAAAAACATAATTTATGCTTACCTGATAAATTTATTTCTCTTGTGGTGTATCCAGTCCACGGATCATCCATTACTTGTGGGATATTCTCCTTCCCAACAGGAAGTTGCAAGAGGATCACCCACAGCAGAGCTGCTATATAGCTCCTCCCCTAACTGCCATATCCAGTCATTCAACCGAAAACAAGCAGAGAAAGGAGAAACCATAGGGTGCAGTGGTGACTGTAGTTTAAAATTAAAAAATACCTGCCTTAAAATGACAGGGCGGGCCGTGGACTGGATACACCACAAGAGAAATAAATTTATCAGGTAAGCATAAATTATGTTTTCTCTTGTAAGGTGTATCCAGTCCACGGATCATCCATTACTTGTGGGATACCAATACGAAAGCTAAATTACACGGATGAAGGGAGGGACAAGGCAGGTACTTAAACGGAAGGTACCACTGCCTGTAAAACCTTTCTCCCAAAAAATAGCCTCCGAAGAAGCAAAAGTATCAAATTTGTAGAATTTTGAAAAAGTATGAAGCGAAGACCAAGTCGCCGCCTTGCAATCTGTTCAACAGAAACCTCATTTTTAAAGGCCCATGTGGAAGCCACAGCTCTAGTAGAATGAGCTGTAATCCTTTCTGGAGGCTGCTGGCCAGCAGTCTCATAGGCTAAGCGGATTATGCTTCTTAGCCAAAAAGAAAGAGAGGTTGCCGAAACCTTTTGACCTCTCCTCTGTCCAGAGTAGACAACAAACAAAGCAGATGTTTGACGAAAATCTTTAGTAGCTTGTAAGTAAAACTTTAAAGCACGAACCACGTCCAGATTGTGTAATAGACGTTCCTTCTTCGAAGAAGGATTAGGACACAAAGACGGAACAACAATCTCTTGATTGATATTCTTATTAGATACCACCTTAGGTAAAAACCCAGGTCTGGTACGCAGAACTACCTTATCTGCATGGAAGATCAGATAAGGAGAATCACATTGTAAGGCAGATAACTCGGAAACTCTACGAGCCGAGGAAATAGCTACCAAAAAAAGAACTTTCCAAGATAAAAGTTTGATATCTATGGAATGAAGAACTTTAAGAACCAAATTTAAGCTCCAAGGTGGAGCAACAGGTTTAAACACAGGCTTGATTCTAACTAAAGCCTGACAAAATGCCTGAACGTCTGGGACATCCGCCAGACGCTTGTGCAAAAGAATAGATAGTGCAGAAATCTGTCCCTTTAAGGAACTAGCTGACAATCCTTTCTCCAATCCTTCTGGAAGAAAAGATAATATCATGGGAATCCTGACCTTACTCCATGAGTAGCCCTTGGATTCACACCAATAAAGAAATTTACGTCATATCTTATGATAGATTTTCCTGGTGACAGGCTTTCGTGCCTGAATTAAGGTATCAATGACTGACTCGGAGAAACCACGCTTTGATAAAATCAAGCGTTCAATCTCCAGGCAGTCAGCCTCAGAGAAATTAGATTTGGATGGTTGAAAGGACCTCGAAGTAGAAGGTCCTGTCTCAGCGGCAGAGTCCATGGTGGAAAGGATGACATGTCCACCAGATCTGCATACCAAGTCCTGCGTGGCCACGCAGGCGCTATCAAGATCACAGATGCTCTCTCCTGCTTGATTTTGGCAATCAGACGAGGGAGCAGAGGAAACGGTGGAAACACATAAGCCAGGTTGAAGGACCAAGGCGCTGCTAGAGCATCTATTAGCGTTGCCTTGGGTCTCTGGACCTGGATCCGTAACAAGGAAGCTTGGCGTTCTGGCGAGACGCCATGAGATCCAGTTCTGGTTTGCCCCAACGATGAACCAATTGTGCAAACACCTCCGGATGGAGTTCCCACTCCCCCGGATGAAAAGTCTGTCGACTTAGAAAATCCGCCTCCCAGTTCTCTACACCTGGGATATGGATAGCTGATAGGTGGCAAGAGTGAATCTCCGCCCAGCGAATTATCTTTGAGACTTCTAACATCGCTAGGGAACTCCTTGTTCCCCCTTGATGGTTGATGTAAGCCACAGTCGTGATGTTGTCCGACTTAAATCTGATGAACCTCATTGTCGCTAGCTGAGGCCAAGCCTGAAGAGCATTGAATATCGCTCTTAGTTCCAGAATGTTTATTCCCTGAGCCTTCAGGGAGTTCCAGACTGCACCCCAACCTAGAAGGCTGGCATCTGTCGTTACAATCTGGCCTGCGAAAGGTCATACCTTTGGACAGATGGACCCGAGATAGCCACCAGAGAAGAGAATCCCTGGTCTCTTGATCCAGATTTAGTAGAGGGGACAAATCTGTGTAATCCCCATTCCACTGACTGAGCATGCAGAGTTGCAGCGGTCTGAGATGTAGGCATGCAAACGGCACTATGTCCATTGCCGCTATCATTAAGCCGATTACTTCCATGCACTGAGCCACCGAAGGGCGAGGAATGGAATAAAGAACACGGCAGGAATTTAGAAGTTTTGATAACCTGGACTCCGTCAGGTAAATTTTCATTTCTATAGAATCTATCAGAGTCCCTAGGAAGGAAACTCTTGTGATGGGGGATAGAGAACTCTTTTCCTCGTTCACCTTCCACCCATGCGACCTCAGAAATGCCAACACTATGTCCGTATGAGACTTGGCAATTTGGACGTTTGACGCCTGAATCAGGATGTCCTCTAAATAAGGGGCCACTGCTATGCCCCGCGGCCTTAGGACCGCCAGAAGCAACCCCAGAACCTTCGTAAAAATTCTTGGGGCTGTACCTAACCCGAAGGGAAGAGCTACAAACTGGTAATGCCTGTGTAGGAAGGCAAACCTAAGAAACCGATGATGATCTTTGTGTATCGGAATGTGAAGATAAGCATCCTTTAAATCCACTGTAGTCATGTATTGACCCTCCTGGATCATAGGTAGTATGGTACGAATAGTCTCCATCTTGAATGATGGAACTCTGAGGAATTTATTTAAGATCTTTAGATCAAAAATTGGTCTGAAGGTTCCCTCTTTTTTGGGAACCACAAACAGGTTTGAGTAAAATCCCTGTCCCTGTTCCTCCTTTGGAACTGGATGGATCACTCCCATAACTAGGAGGTCTTGTACACAGTGTAAGAATGCCTCTCTCTTTATCTGGTTTGCAGATAATTGTGAAAGGTGAAATCTCCCTTTTGGGGGGGAAGCTTTGAAGTCCAGAAGATATCCCTGGGATATAATTTCCAATGCCCAGGGATCCTGGACATCTCTTGCCCACGCCTGGGCGAAGAGCGAAAGTCTGCCCCCTACTAGATCCGTTACTGGATAGGGGGCCGTTCCTTCATGCTGTCTTAGAGGCAGCAGCAGGCTTTTTGGCCTGCTTACCTTTGTTCCAGGCCTGGTTAGGTCCCCAGACCGTCTTGGACTGAGCAAAAGTTCCCTCTTGTTTTGCATTAGAGGAAGTTGATGCCGCACTTGCCTTGAAGTTTCAAAAGGCACGAAAATTAGACTGTTTGGCCCTTGATTTGGACCTATGCTGAGGAAGGGCATGACCTTTTCCTCCAGTGATATCAGCAATATTCTCCTTCAAACCAGGCCTGAATAGGGTCTGCCCCTTGAAGGGAATGTTAAGCAGCTTAGACTTTGAAGTAACGTCAGCTGACCATGATTTAAGCCATAGCGCTCTGCGCGCCTGGATAGCAAAACCAGAATTCTTAGCCGTTAGTTTAGTCAAATGAACAATGGCATCAGAAACAAAAGAATTGGCTAGCTTAAGTGCTCTAAGCTTGTCAAGTATGTCATCCAATGAAATGGAGTCGCTACCTGTAAAGTCTCTTCCAGAGACTCAAACCAGAACGCCGCAGCAGCAGTGACAGGAGCAATGCATGCAAGGGGCTGTAGGATAAAACCTTGTTGAATAAACATATTCTTAAGGTAACCCTCTAACTTTTTATCCATTGGATCTAAGAAAGCACAACTGTCCTCGACAGGGATAGTAGTACGCTTTGCTAGAGTAGAAACTGCTCCCTCCACCTTAGGAACTGTCTGCCATAAGTCCCGTGTGGTGGCGTCTATTGGAAACATTTTTCTAAAAATAGGAGGGGGAGAAAACGGCACACCTGGTCCATCCCATTCCTTAGTAATAATTTCTGTAAACCTTTTAGGTATTGGAAAAACATCAGTGCACACCGGCACTGCATAGTATTTATCCAGTCTACACAATTTCTCTGGCACTGCAATTGTATCACAGTCATTCAGAGCAGCTAAAACCTCCCTGAGTAACACGCGAAGGTGTTCAAGCTTAAATTTAAATGTAGAAATATCAGAATCAGGTTGCATCATCTTCCCTGAGTCAGAAACATCACCCACAGAAAGAAGCTCTCCTTCTTCAGCTTCTGCATATTGTGAGGCAGTATCAGACATAGCTCTTAAAGCGTCAGTATGCTCTGTATTTAGTCTAACTCCAGAGCTATCTCGCTTTCCTCTAAATTCAGGTAGTCTGGCTAATACCGCTGACAGTGTATTATCCATGACTGCCGCCATGTCTTGTAAAGTAAACGCTATGGGCGCCCTAGATGTACTTGGCGCCATTTGAGCGGGAGTCAAAGGATCTGACACGTGGGGAGAGTTAGTCGGCATAACTTCCCCCTCGTCAGATTCCTCTGGTGATAAATTTTTTTAAAGACAGAATATGATCTTTATTGCTTAAAGTGAAATCAGTACATTTGGTACACATTCTAAGAGGGGGTTCCACCATGGCTTTTAAACATAATGAACAAGGAGTTTCCTCTATGTCAGACATGTTTGTACAGACTAGCAATGAGACTAGCAAGCTTGGAAAACACTTTAAATCAATTTAACAAGCAAATATAAGAAACGGTACTGTGCCTTTAAGAGAAACAAATTTTGTCAGAATTTGAAAAACAGTGAAAAAAGGCAGTAAATCAAACGAAATGTTTACAGTGTGTATAATAAGCTAACAGAGCATTGCGCCCACTTGCAAATGGATGATTAACCCCTTAGTTCAAAAAACGGATCAAAAAAACGATATAAACGTTTTTTAACAGTCACACCAACTGCCACAGCCTTGCTGTGGGCTTACCTTCCCCAACAAACAATTTTGGAAAGCCTAAGAGCCCTTTAGAGATGTCCTATAGCATTCAGGGGACTCCTGGAGGAAGCTGGATGTCTCAGTCTGTAAAAGTTACTGCGCAAAAAAGCGCTAAATTAGGCCCCTCCCACTCATAGTAACACAGTGGAAAGCCTCAGGAAACTGTTTCTAGGCAAATTTAAGCCAGCCATGTGGAAAAAACTAGGCCCCAATAAAGTTTTATCACCAAAGTATATATAAAAACGTTTAAACATGCCAGCAAACGTTTTATATTGTAAATATAAAGGAGTATTACCTCAGAAAGTAAGCATGACACCAGTCGCTATTAAATCACTGTATTCAGGCTTACCTTACACAAATTTGGTATCAGCAGCATTTTCTAGCATTCACATCTTCTAGAAAAAATCTTAACTGCACATACCTCATAGCAGGATAACCTGCACGCCATTCCCCCAGCTGAAGTTACCTCTCTCTTCAGTCATGTGTGAGAACAGCAATGGATCTTAGTTACAACCTGCTAAGATCATAGAAATCACAGGGAGATTCTTCTATTTTTCTGCCTGGGACAAAATAGTACAACTCCGGTACCATTTAAAAATAACAAACTTTTGATTTAAGCAAGATAACAGCTACATGTCACCACTTTCCTCTTACTACCTCCATGCTTGTTGAGAGTTGCAAGAGAATGACTGGATATGGCAGTTAGGGGAGGAGCTATATAGCAGCTCTGCTGTGGGTGATCCTCTTGCAACTTCCTGTTGGGAAGGAGAATATCCCACAAGTAATGGATGATCCGTGGACTGGATACACCTTACAAGAGAAACACCCATGCTAAATAGTTTCTAAATTTTGTCCTGAGTTTAGAAATACCCAATGTTTACATGTTCTTTGCTTTTTTTGCAAGTTATAGGGCCATAAATACAAGTAGCACTTTGCTATTTCCAAACCATTTTGTTTCAAAATTAGCGCTAGTTACATTAGAACACTGATATCTTTCAGGAATCCCTGAATATCCATTGACATGTATATATTTTTTTTAGTAGACATCCCAAAGTATTGATCTAGGCCAATTTTTGTATATTTCATGCCACCATTTCACTGCCAACTTCGATCAAATACAAAAAATAGTTCACTTTTAAACAAACTTTCAGTTTCTCACTGAAATTATTTACAAACAGCTTGTGCAATTATGGCATAAATGGTTGTAAATTTTTCTCTGGGATCCCCTTTGTTCAGAAATAGCAGACATATATGGCTTTGGCGTTGCTTTTTGGTAATTAGAAGGCCGCTAAATGCCACTGTGCAGTGCACCACACGTGTATTATGCCCAGCAGTGAAGGGGTTAATTAGGGAGCATGTAGGGAGCTTTTTGGGGTAATTTTAGCTTTAGTGTAGTGTAGTAGACAACCCCAAGTATTGATCTAGGCCCATTTTGGTATAATTCATGCCACCATTTCACCGCCAAAGGCGATCAAATTAAAAAAAAACGTTAAATTTTTTAAAATTTTAGGTTTCTCACTGAAATCATTTACAAACAGCTTGTGCAATTATGGCACAAATGGTTGTAAATGCTTCTCTGGGATCTTGATTTAGCAGAAAACCAATGGCACTACTTCTTATATATATATTTTTAGAAAAAGCCCTTCATAACTCCTGTATTGGATAGATTAATTGTAAACCCTGTCATAGAGAGTAGGTGAGTTTGTGGTGCTGTGTATTATAGAAGCTTGAAGCGAATTTGTGGTGGATAGTTAAATCCACCAGGGAAGAATACACATATAGCACTCTTGAGCTTTAGATATATGTCGATAGCAATGAATTGCAATGAAAGAAGTTATCAATTATTCACAGTTGATAAGTTGATGATCATAAATGATCCTAGAGGTATGAGGGAGGGAGATCATAAAATATAACTTTTATTTCCATATTGATTAAAAAAGGGGGGGGATGGGGGAAAAGAACACACAATTAAAAACACACACAATATGGACTCATACGTGAAATAACCTAGTCTGTCAATGTATTGAGTGACCCTGATTATAGGGGAATAAGGTCAAGACCACTAAGAGAGTCAGGACTGGGGGCAAAAATGTGAGAAATGGGTTTACAAATATGCTGATTGAAAGTTTACACGATTAAAAGTTTAATAACATGATTGTGTGGCATTGAATTGCGACATAGTTTGGTGTCATAATCTCATATCTTTTGATTTAGTGGTCTTGAATTAAACAAGCATGCATCAAGTATCAATCTAGTATACTTGGTCAGTTGTCTGTATATATTAATTGTATGCTCATATGAATAATATGACTTTGAATGTTGCAATTTGTGCTCTATGTGAGCCGTACTGCAACTATGTGTTTAACCCTCCAAATAATATTATTTGTTTAGTATTAATACCATACTCATAGTATTTATGTTTGTGTATGGATATAAATAGTCATAAAATTATTTGGGCAGTACTCCATGTATTTATTTTCTGGGATCCCCTTTGTTCAGAAATAGCAGACATATATGGCTTTGGCGTTGCTTTTGGTACTTAGATGGCCGCTAAATGCCGCTGCGCATCACACGTGTATTATGGCTAGCAGTGAAGGGGTTAATTAGGTAGCTTGTAGGGAGCTTGCAGGGTTAATTTTAGCTTTAGTGTAGAGCTCAGCCTCCCACCTGAAACATCAGACCCCCTGATCCCTCCCAAACAGCTCTCTTCCCTCCCCCACCCCACAATTGTCCCAGCCATCTTAAGTACTGGCAGCAACTCTGCCAGTACTAAAATAAAAGGTATATTTAGGCTTTTTTTTTTTTTAAAAAAAAAGCATATTTACATATGCTGCTGTGTAGGACCCCCCCTTAGCCCCCAACCTGACTGATCCCCCACCAAACAGCTCTCTAACCTCCCCCTCTGCCCTAATGGGCGCCATCTTGGGTACTGGCAGCTGTCTGCCAGTACCCAGGTTAGAATAAAATAGTGATGCCTCGATATCGAGGCATCACTGCAATAACCGGAAAGCGGCTGGAAGCAAGCAGGATCGCTTCCAGCCGCTTTAAACCCCTAATGTCGTACAGGGTACGTCGCTGGTCTTTTAAGACCAGGTTGTGTGCGACGTACCCTGTACGACTTGCGTCGTTAATGGGTTAAGGTAGTTAGGATTTTTTTTTGTTAATTTAGGGGTATTTCAATTAGGGTTAAGTTAAGGGGTGTTAGGTTAGGGGGTTTAGATATTAGTTTATAACTTTGCGCTGTGGAGGTTGGCGGTTTAGGGGTCAATAGTTTATTTAGGTACCGCAATGTGGGGGGTATGGCGGCTAAGGGTTAATAGTTTAGTTACTTTGCAATGTGGGGAATGGCAGTTTAGGGGTTAATAGTTTAGTTACTTTGTGATGTGGGGGTATGGCGGTTTAGGGGTTAATAGTTTTGTTACTTTGCAATGTGGGGGTGGCAGTTTAGGGGTTAATAGTTTAGTTACTTTGTGATGTAGGAGGATGGTGGTTTAGGGGTTAATAGTTTATTTAGATACTGCTATGGCAAACTACATGGGATCGTAATAACACAGTACAGGTGATCCACAAGACGTTTTTGAGCACACGGAAGTACCGGAAGAGACGTTGTGGCAACTTCCGGCATGGTGGAACGCAAATTTGCATTCCAGAACACTGCTGAGCGCAAAATTTGAGAGGAGGGGTATGAACTTGTTTGTAACACATTTTCACTATTTATTGTGGTGTTGCACACTGAGTTAATTGTTCTGAAGAAGGGGACACTTGATCCTAGACACTGTTTGTCCTAAATTCCTGAGTGTGCATCATTTTTTGCTGAATATATGAATATATATATATATATATATATATATATATATATTGTATGGTCTGGGTTAAAGGGACAGTAAAGTCATAATTAGACATTCATGATTTAGACAGAGCATACAATTTTGAACAACTTTCAAATTTACTTCTATTATTTAATTTGCTTCCTTCTCTTGTTATCCTTTGCTGAAAGGTTCATTTAGGTAAGCTCAGGAGCAGCAAAGAACCTAGGTTCTAGCTGCTGATTGGTGGCTGCATATATATTGCCATTGTCTCACCCATGTGTTCAGTTAGAAAACAGTAGTGCATTGCTGTGCCTTTAACAAATTATACCAAGAGAATGAAGCAAATTTGATAATAGTAATAAACTGGAAAGTTGTTTAAAATTACCTAAATCATGAAAGAAAAATGTTGGGTTTCATGTCCCTTTAATCTTAAAGGGACATAAAACCCCAAAAAATTCTTTAATGATTCAGATGGAGAATACAATTTTAAACAACTTTCTAATTTACTTCTATTATCTAATTTGTTTTATTCTCTTGGTATCATTTGTTGAAGGAGCAGCAATGCACTACTGTTTTTTTACTGAATACATGGGTGAGCCAATGAAAATCGGTATTTTTATGCAGCGACCAATCAGCAGCTAGAACCAAGGTTTTTTGATGCTCATGAACTTGCCTAAATAAACCTTTCAGCAAAGGAAAACAAGAGAAGGAAGCAAATTAAGTAATAGAAGTAAATTAGAAAGTTGTTTAAAATTGTATTCTATATCTGAATCATGAAAGAAAATTTTTGGGTTCATGTCCCTTTAAGAGTTCATGTGAATCTACCACTATTCAAAGGGATATTTTGCTGAAAATGTGATATTTTGCTGAAAATGTCTTATTTATATTACCATATTAAGTATATATATTATTAGTGTCATTTTTCTTCATTAGTTGAATGTATCTTCTGATCATGCTTCCCATCATCCTTAGCAGTTACTTTCCATCCCATTTCTGACATTAGCACTGTCTAGGAAACCCTAATTAAGATGAATCCTTTACTTGATGCTATGTGACTGTTCACTGGCAAGTAAAAAATCAGAACTGGCACCACATTAGTGTTAGACATAGCAGACATTCTAGAAATATTGTTATGTTTTCACACTGATCAAATCAGATCATATGAGTGATATACTAGGATCCATTCTTACTGTCACAACTGAACAAAGGATATAGAAGTTAGCAACTGTCAGCAGTCTTTGTGGTTTATTTTAAATTACTATATCAGTGCTGTATTACACAAAGACAAAAGCATGGTGTATCTCTTTAAAGGACAGTTAAAGTGATGGTAAATTTTACATGTTTTAAAATCAGGTCCGGAATCTAAGCAATTTTTTAGATTGATTTTCATTAATCACTTCTAATGAAGATGCGCGGTAACTTACTTTTTAATCATTCAAATACACCGCGCTCCGTAAAGTAATGGTTTTGACTGTTTTCCAATTGGCTCTATAGCTACAAAAAAATATTGTGTGAGTATAATACGGCTATCGCTTAGATTCTGGATCTGAGTTTAAAACATGTAAATTTTAAAGGGACACTGACACCAAATTTTATCTTTCATGGTTCAGATATAACTTGCAATTTTAAGCAACTTTCTTTTTTTCAAATAATCTTTATTAGCGCATGTCAAAGTTACAACAATAAGAATCCAAAATTACAGAGTCTGTGGCAATATAGTAAAGTAACAATGATCAACAAAAACATTAATTATTGAGATACATGGCGTAAACATATGCATACATTAACAACCAATGTACAGCATGATGTGTATTGCAATCAGGGAGATATTATCCAGCAAACGAGGATACGTTAATAAGTACAAGACTGCAGTAAGGACATGTATATAGAGATAGGTGTCGGAGGATGGGGAAAGAGAGAGGAGAAGAGAGAGAGAAAAAAGGGGAGGGGGAAGAGAAGGTTAGTGAAGAGGCTCACCATACCCAATCCAGCAAAACTTCAAGACCTTCCTACTTTTGAGGCTATCTGATCTTTCTCCAGATTTCCCATGTCTGACAGTGCAGATTTATCTTATTATTAACGGTAAAGATAGGACTCTCCATAATCTCCAAATAGTTCATAGTCTTAGTAATATCATTCCAGGAGGGAAGTGTGGGCTGCTTCCATAGGCGGGCAATAGATAGTTTGGTTGCCATCAGCAAATAGATGCTAAGCAAACCCTTGGGGGTTAGAGGAGACCCAATGGACAGATGAAAAAGTATGGTTTGTGGTTTGGTCCACAAAGTAGGATCAAGGTCAAAGCATTTACAAGAGAGCATACTTCAGAGGGGCAGCAATACAGGGCATCCCCACCACACATGGGCTGGCGATCCCACCTCTCCACATCCTCTCCAGCACAGTGGGGAATTTAGGGGCAAAATTTTAAAGAGCCTCAAGGGACACAATGGAGAGCTTGTTTTGTAATTAGAGTGGCCTTGGACCAGTCTTCCTGGGTGGCGTGAAATTGTAGGGCTTTTTCCCATGATACAATGTAGGGCGATTTGTAGTAAATCAGAGGATTGAGTACATCTCGATAAGAGATTGACAGTGCCCTAGGAATTCTACTAGTGGAAGCCTGTAGGGGAAGGATAGTGAACCCCAATGACTGGAGGAGGCTCCTTAATCTCCAAAACTCAAACTGTAGTAGCTGGGAAGGCTGATAGGTTAAGCAAAAGTTGGCAGGCGACATTAGCTGTCCAATGGGGAAAAGGTCATTTATGTTGGTAATGCCATGTTAATGCCACAGCGAAGGATGCGAGTCTTTAAGAGCTCTGAGTAGGCCGACAGTGAGTGAATCAGTGAGGGATGGGGGGCAATTTGGGGGAGGGATCGAATTTTATCCAAAAATCGCAATGTTGATAGGACTATGTAGTTTTGGATGTTAAAAGAGCCTCGGGTGTGTTTAGGGATCCATAGCAAGTCCGAGAGAGTAAGTGAATCAGGGAGAGTTGCCTGCTCCAGTCTCCACCATTTACAATCCAAGGTGTCTACGTTCCACGGAAGGATGTGGGCTAGCCTGGAGGCTTCATGATAGCACGCCAAGTAAGGGGCGCCAGCGCCTCCACTCAGCAATGGCTGATGCAAGATTCTTGTAGCCACGCGTGGGTGTTTGTATTTCCAGATGAATTTGTTGCAGAGCAGCTGGAATTTTCCGATGAGAGATTTGGGTACGGGTATCGGCAGAGTTCAGAAGAGATAGGTCAGCTTAGGAAGAAGAGTCATTTTAAATGCTGCAACTCTTCCTAACCAGGATATACTTGGCACATTCCAGTGGTCCACACACATTTTTGAAAGGAGTGGAAAAGAGGATAGAAGCTAGATTCGACAATGATAGAGATATTCCAGGAGAGGAAAACCCCCAAATGATTAATTTTTTGCTGTGACCAATTAAACGTGTACCGTTTTTTAAGGTCGGTGTAGTTTGTGTCAGGAATGATAATCGCAAAGGCATCCGTCTTATTTACATTTAGTTTGTAATAGCTAATTGTTCCAAAGGTATGTAGGAGGTCGAAAAGAGCGGGGAGGGAGTGGGTAGGGTCACCCAGAAATATAGTAAGGTCATCCACGAACAACGAACAAGATTTTTTGAGAATCTCCTGCGATTGCTACACCCTTGATATCTTTACAAGATCTAATTGCTTCAGCTAGGGGTTCCATAGTTAATGCAAATATCAAGGGGGATAGGAGACTACACTGTCTTGTCCCATTAGTAATCGAGAAAGAGGGGGACAGGAATCCCAGACCTCTGAATGTCGCTGATGGAGAGGTGTACAGAGCTTTGACACACGTGTAGTAATGTGGTGGGAAACCAAACTTTTTAAGAACTTCAAATAGGTAAAGCCAATTTACTCGATCAAATGCCTTTTCGGCATCAAGGGCTAAGGTGGTGCAGGGTATTTTCTTGCGCTTGGCTTCAAAGAAGATATTTAAGATGCGTCTGGTATTGTCAGGGCCTTCTCTACTTGGGGTAAATCCCACATGGTCCCAGTCTATCAGAGAGGGGAGCATATGGTTTAGCCGGGTAGCTAGGATTTTAGCGGGGAGTTTCGTTTCTACATTGAGTAGAGAGATGGGCCTAAAATTTTCGCATGCGTTGGGGTCTTTGCTGGGTTTCGGTATATGTACTATTGTTGCCCCAAGGAACTCAGGGGGGAGAACTCCAGACTGCCTGGCTAGAGAAAAGACTCTGGTAAGTAGGGGTATAATGAGAGGGCTACATTTTTTATAGAAGATAGTGGAACACCCATCTGGTCCTGGTGCTTTGTGGGACTTTAAGGATTTAATAGCTAGGGCTATCTCTTAAAAATTAAAGATTTTAAGATTAAAAGGTAAGTCTAAGAAGTCATTTTGATCATCAGTCAGGGTCGGGAGGGAGAGCGGGTCCAGAAAGTTTTTGATTATTGAAGAGGAAGGAGCAGGGGAGTCTTGGGATTTTTCTAAGTTATATAAGTCATAATAATATTTGGCAAATGCTTTACCTATGTCGGCTGGGAGTCTGACTATCCCATCAGGGGTCTTAATGTAGGGTATGCGAGCATCTGCTGCTCGTTGTCTAAGTTTACTAGCTAGGAGGCGGCCAGCCTTATTCCCTTTAGAGTAGTACATTTGCTTAACTTTTTGCAGTTGCCATTGCATTCTAACATTTTCTAGGTTCACGATCTGAGACTTAATTAACTCCATTTGAGCAAGTGTACTGGGGTCAAATGTAACCATGTGTTGAGAGGTGAGGTTGCGAAGTTGAGTATGAAGCTGCGCTAAGGTCCCTCCCCTGGTTTTTCTATGTTTGGATAGGAGCTTAATAAATATGCCTCGACTGTGGGCTTTAAACGAGCCCAAAGGCAATAGTCAGCTACTGATTTGTTATCATTAATGGCAAGGAATTGTTTAATTTCCTCCCTTACCATGATAACATTGATCAGATCGGCAAAGAGAAACTTAGGCATCTTCCATGGGGGTCTAGAGGTTAAAGTAGTGGGGGAGTCCATTGTCACTTGTAACGGAGAATGATCTGACCAGGTGCAACTCGGCATTTGTGCTGTTCGTATGGAGTCCAGAAGGTGCGGTTCACAAAAAATAAAATCAATACGTGAGTAAGAGTTGTGAACCGCGGAATAGCACGAGTAATCCCTAGAAGTGGGGTGCAAGGAACGCCTTTAATCAAACAGATTATAATGCGCTAACAGCGTATTGAACTGATTAGAGATTTTAATTAGGGAAGGGTCATATGCCCTGTGCTTAGGGGACCTTCTATCTAGCGTAGAGTCTAAGAGCATATTAAAATCGCCTGCAATGAGTAAATTACCTGACTTGTGGTCACTTAAGAAGCGCAGGAACTATCTAAGGGAGTTAACTTGGCCTGTATTAGGGCCATAAGACGCAAGGGTATATGGTACTCCGTCCAATTTGCAATTCAGCACCAGGAAGTGTCCTTGAGGATCCGCATGAATATCTAGTTTCTTGTACAGTATGCTTTTGTGGATTAAAATTGCTACCCCTCTGGATTTACTCGAGAAGGATGCTGTTTCAACCGCTGGGTATTGTTTGGATTTGAAGAGGATAGGAGAACTATCTATCCAGTGGGTCTCCTGGAGGAATACTATTTGTAATTTTGCATGCTTGAGATATTGTAGGAGTCTATGTTTATTGGGGGTGTTGAGGCCCCTGACATTATGAGATGTGCACGTCAAAGCCATGCTGTTAAAGAATGGGGAGTTAGGCGAAGTAAGAGAAAAAAGGAGGGGGGACGAGGGGGAGCACAGAGGAGGGAGCAAAGATGGGGGGTGTTGAGAGGGGAAGAGAAGAAGAACAAAGGGAAAGAGAGGGAAATAGAGAGAGAAAAAAAAGGGGGGAGGGTTGGATGACATAGGCGTCCGACACCCAACAAAATAGGAAGGTTGTTATTCAGGGAGAACAGGAAGGATGCAGTATCGTCAAGACAAACCGCTTTGGTAGTCCTCTCTGAAAGAGGGACACTTTACGTAGGGGGGGGGGGAGGGAGGTTAGAGTACTGTAAGTGAAAGCACAAGAAGCCAGATGTTAACAATATAGGGGAGGGCCGGACGCAAGTGCGTGGTGTAAGGAGGGGGATAAAGGGATTGGTGTAGAAGAGGAATAAGAATGGGAGGCCTCTACATGTCACCTACCCAAAGTGAGTTTGTGGTGTGGCCTAGGGCCATACTGGGAAAATTGTTCAGTGTTCCTTTAAGGAGAAATACTGTGTTTGTCAGGGTCCCCGCCTGGGGATCTGGGGGCGTCATTACAGTGCCCAGAAAGGGCAGAACAAGAAGAAGTTATGAAAACAGAATTTATGTTTACCTGATAAATTTCTTTCTCCTACGGTGTGTCCGGTCCACGGCTTCATCCTTACTTGTGGGATATTCTCTTCCCCAACAGGAAATGGCAAAGAGAGCACACAGCAAAAGCTGTCCATATAGCCTCCCCTCTGGCTCCGCCCCCCAGTCATTCGACCGACGGTTAGGAGAAAAAGGAGAAACTATAGGGTGCCGTGGTGACTGTAGTGTACAGAAATAAAAATTTTTAAACCTGACTAAAAGCCAGGGCGGGCCGTGGACCGGACACACCGTAGGAGAAAGAAATTTATCAGGTAAACATAAATTCTGTTTTCTCCTACATTGGTGTGTCCGGTCCACGGCTTCATTCTTACTTGTGGGAACCAATACCAAAGCTTTAGGACACGGATGAAGGGAGGGAACAAGTCAGGTTACCTAAACGGAAGGCACCACAGCTTGCAACACCTTTCTCCCAAAAACAGCCTCCGAAGAAGCATAAGTATTGAATTTGTAAAATTTGGCAAAAGTATGCAGAGAAGACCAAGTTGCTGCCTTACAGATCTGATCAACAGAAGCCTCGTTCTTGAAGGCCCATGTGGAAGCCACAGCTCTAGTAGAGTGAGCTGTAATTCGTTCAGGAGGCTGCCGTCCGGCAGTCTCATAAGCCAATCGGATGATGCTTTTCAGCCAAAAGGAAAGAGAGTTAGCAGTAGCTTTCTGCCCTCTACTCTTACCAGAATAAACGACAAACAAGGATGATGTTTGTCTGAAATCCTTTGTTGCTTCTAAATAGAATTTTAAAGCACGGACCACATCTAGGTTGTGTAACAAACGTTCCTTCTTCGAAACTCTTGATAGAAGAAATAAAACTACAACTAACACCACATACTCTTTACCTTCCCCGTGGAGATGCTACTTGTTCAGAGCGGCAAAGAGAATGACTGGGGGGCGGAGCCAGAGGGGGGGCTATATGGACAGCTTTTACTGTGTGCTCTCTTTGCCATTTCCTGTTGGGGAAGAGAATATCCCACAAGTAAGGATGAAGCCGTGGACCGGACACACCAATGTAGGAGAAAGGGGTATGTTCAACATTATAAGGGGCATATATGGATATTAAGATATATAGGACAGAGGGGTTACAAGGTTAACTGTTACAAGGTTTACTTTAAGATAGGAATGGAGATCTGATGAGGAGACAGACTCGGGCACACCTCAGATCCTAAGGTTGTTGCGCCGAGACCTGTCCTCAATATCAGCTATTTTGTCTTCGACAGAGTCCAGGTATTCTGAAAGATGCTGGGTGTAGGTTAGACTGTTAGATTGTTCTGTAGCTAGATCTTCATATTTTCTCTCGAGCATATCGATACGCTCATTAGTAGAGGATATCTCCTTCTTGAGCTCAGCTGTAGATGCAGAAAGTTTGGCAGCAAATGATGAGTGGTGATCGTCCAACATAGTCTTTAGAGAGTCAAGTATAAAGGTAGGGGTCACCGTTTCTGACGTTCCATGCTGTACATCCTTTAGTGCAGATAAAACAAAATCGGCAGACCCAGACCCAGGAGAATCAGGGGGGTCAGATAGCGACATGTTTCCACTAAGGCCGCTTTATGGAGTGGACCAAAATACAGTGTGGGTATAAACAAGTTCTTGTCTTCAAACTGAGATACACCCCAGACAGAGGGTAATACCCAAGAATCAACAGGGCCAACATAGAATTGAAGAGTAAGACAGGTGCTTGCGGCCTTTAGGGGTATTTATTCCATTGTATGGATATTGGGATTGTCTAATATAAAGGTTAGGCAGGCAGCTGCTTAGGGAGTTGAGTGATAATATATTCTACATAGGTCTAGGTGGCTGTCCCAGTACAATTAGTATATGCATGTACTATCCCTGTAAAGCCGTGAGTGATTGATCAGGCCCAAGTAAAGTATTACAGAGGATCACTCCTGAAACTGTTTAATGTTCCCCTCATATCGAAACAATCCGTTAAGGGCTCACTTGTTGTTTTATTAAGCAATTACCCCCTTGGACTGCTCTGCTAATTAATTGAGTGTAGGGGCTTGTGAGACAGGTTTCTCCATGTGGGAGCAGCGTATTGGATGTAGCCGCACTCTCAGGGTAGGCTGCTAATTAAGAAGAAATAGGACTGAGCTTACCCAGCTGTTGCTCAACCCCTCCGGACCGCCGGAGCAGCTGTTGGTCCAATGCGTGGATAGCGGGAACCAGCACACCCGGAGCTGTTATCATAAGCTGGAAGCCGGTGTGATTACTGGGGCCTAGGTGAGGGCGGGATTGTTGAAAATGGCGCCGTGCAGAGAGGCTCCTCTATGCTTGAAGAGGGAGATGGTGTCCGAGCAGTCTGTACTCGTATGTTCGTCTGCTCCGCACAGGGTAACGGTCCTGCTGTGTTTGCTCAGTCCGGGAGACCTTGTAAATGAGTTACGGACCCTCACTGCAAGCTCCGGTGTGTTGGTGCAGGTATGCTGGGAAAGTATCTGCGGTGGGGTTCAGCCACCCGGTCGGTGTGAGGGGAGGTAGAGACAGGTGTTAGGGAAAGGATTAGGGCAAAATTTGAATTTTGGTACTAATAATAGGGAGATAAATGGGCAATACTGCAGGGCTTTTTCAGGAGCTCCTCCACAATGCGACCGGTCTCTTCCCTATCTGGCTCCGCCCCCTTTAAGCAACTTTATAATTTAATCCTATTATCAATGTTTCTTCATTCTCTTGCTATCTTTATTTCAAAAGCAAGAATGTAAGTTTAGATGCCGGCCCATTTTTGGTTCACAACTTGAGTTGTCCTTGCTGATTGGTGGATAAATGCTGTCCAATGTGCTGAACAGGGACGAAACTACAGTGGGTGCAGGGGCCCAGCTTAAAAAAAAAATAAAAAAAATTTTACAATAAAAAATTTAGACCTGCCACTGCCTGCACTGATATCATGTGAGTGTGACATGATGCTTCACTAGTGTCTCTGAATACAGGGGTTAGTGTTTCTATTTTACCCATTGGTGTTTATGTGTGTATGTATGTATGTGATTGTGTGTGTATTTATGCATGTATGTGTGTATGTTTGTGGAACCAGCAAATTACAGACCTTGTTACTACAGCATGGGGGGGGCAGGGGGTAAACAGTGTCAGTCTATACAGTACCTCTATATACAGTATGGGGGGGCTGGACCATGTCACAGACCACTGTGGTCACTGTATAAAGTACAGGGGCGGGTAGGGTCAGGCCAGCCATCTCACCGGCAGATTACAGACTGTGTCACTGACTCACTATATACAGTACTGGTGGGTTAAACAGTGTCACTATATACAGTAATAGGGGGTCAGACCATCTCACAGACTGTGGGCACAGGGTACCTCCTTTTGCATACATGATTCACATTTTTTTTCTGTGTTTTAATTATATATATATATACATAAAGATATATATCAAATTCACTTTTTTTGGGGTGGGGGGGGGGGTGGTAGGGCCCTTCTTAGATTCTTGCACCTGGGCCCTGTGGATTCTAGTTACGCCTCTGGTGCTGAACCAAAAAATGTCTGGCTTCTTAGCTTAGATTCCTTCTTTTTCAAATAAAGATAGCAAGAGAACAAAGTAAAATTGATAATAGGAGTAAATTAGAAAGGTGCTTAAAATTGCTGCTCTATCTGAATCATTAAATAAAATCATTTGGGTTTAGTATCCCTTTAAAGTCTAGAATATCACTTTAAAGTCATTTCTTTTCTAAGATATGGTGAGTCCACGGGTTCATCAATTACTGTTGGGAATACCACTCCTGGCCTGCAGGAGGAAGCAAAGAGCACCACAGCAAAAGCTGTTAAGTATCACCTTCCTACCCATAACCCCGTCATTCTCTTTGCCTCGGTGCAAGGAGGAGGTGAAGTTTTAGTGTCTGATGATTTTCACTTCAATCAAGATTGTATTATTTTTAAAGCCATAGTAGATTTACTCTGATCTTTCCCTTTAACATTGGGTATAGCTGTGCTCCATGTCAGTCTCTTCAGTGGGGCAATGGTGGCTTTAGAACAATTAGAAACTTGTGGAGTGGACTTCACTGCGTTTTCCTAACATTTTGATGCCCTAAAATAGAAAGCCAGAGTAAGTTCTTTCTTGTTTTCACAGGTCCATGTAAGGAGTGGCATCCTTCCATACCGTGAGGACTATCTCCCTGTCAGATAGTCTAAAATGCAAGTAAGTGCCTAATGTCTTCTGGATTGGATAGGAGGCTGGCAGTACATGATTAATAATAACGGATAAACATGTTTTGTATTATTCTTGCACACATAATGGGACAAACATCCTGAAGTCAGGGTTATTACAGACAGAGTCAGGCACTATGCATAGTGACAGGGACTATAATTTAACTCTGGTATTGCAGGTGTTAATTTTATTCGTTGGCATAATTCAGAAAATTTATTTGAGAAAAAAAATTGTGTTTTCTCCTCGGTAACGCTTTGAAAAAGCGTCACAGGATGCGGCTCCATTTTCCTAGCCTTCTCTTCCGGTCTGAAGTGCGCTTTTTCCTGTCAGATAGGCAGCAGCTTCAAACCGGCATCTTTTCCTCTGTTCAGATGACAGTTTTTCTGCTAACTGCTTCAAATATCTGTATGAAGGGCAGGTAGGCATCTTAGTAAAAGATTGCAGAGGTATGGAGGGGCATATATACACATATACAGTACATCGTTATTTCAATTTTTGTCAGTTTGATTACAAAAGTATTAATTCAAACAAACTTGAAAACTGTCTTGTGGGGTACCGATAGCCATTTTTGACTGTATTTAAAACAAATATCCTTGCAGAACACAGTTTCTTAGTTTTTTTATCATCTCTCAAAGGGACAGTACACAATTTTTTAAAAATTTGTTTTGAGTTTCCGTTTTTCTGCAATATGGATCATGATGTTGTTACCATTGATAAATGTCCAATCTGCATGGATAGTCAAATTGTACCTCCCTTGCCTTTTTGTTCCTCATGTATAGATAGAACATTAAAAAATAAAGATAAACTTTTTGTTTCTGAGCCAACAGTCTCTCAGGGTAATGCTGTCCAGGCATTGCCACAGTTTTATCCTCAGACTTCCCAATCCTTAATGGTGTCACATGCAATGCCCTGCTTTTCCTCTCAATCTCCTGGAGGAGTTTATTTGCAAGCAGATATAGCTGCCCATGTATCCTCTGCGGTATCTGCGGCATTAGCTGCCATTCCCAATCTTCAGGGTAAACGCAAGAGGAAGTTTAGAGATTCAGATTCTAGGGTTGCTGTTCCGACTTCTGCTACCCAGGTTGCCCTTTCTCATAAGTCTGATGAGGAAGATATATCAGTAGCCTCTGAGGGTGAAATCTCAGATGCGGTCAGCATAATTCCTTTATCTGATGCTGAAGTTGTGTCCTTCAAATTTAAGCTTGAACACCTTCTTGTACTGTTACAAGAGGTTTTAGCTACACTTGACGATAATATCTCAGGGTTACAAATTCGAATTCAAGACTTTTCCTCCCAGGGGCAGGTTCCACCTCTCAAGATTATCTTCAGACCAGAAAAAAGAGAGGTGTTCTTGAAATGTGTTCAGGATCTTTCCTCCCTGGGAGTGGTTGTTCCAGTTCCAGTTCAGAAACAGGGTCTAGGTTTCTAGTCCAACCTGTTTGTAGTTCCCAAAAAAGAGGGAACTTTTTGACCTATTTTAGACCTGAAATGTCTATACAAGTTCCTCAGATTACCTTCCTTCAAAATGGAGACTATCTTCTCCATTATTCCTTTAGTGTAGGAGGGTCAGCACATGACAACCATAGACCTAAAAGATGCATACCTTCATGTTCCCATTCACAGGGATCATCAGAAATTTCTAAGATTTGCCTTTCTGGACAAACACCTTCAGTTTGTGGCTCTTCCATTTGGCCTTGCCACAGAATTTTTTCAAAGGTTCTGGGAGCTCTCTTGGCAGTGATCTGGTCAAGAGGAATTGCAGTGGCTCCCTACCTGAATGACATATTGGTTCAGGCGGCATCTTTTCAACTAGCAGAATCTCACACAGAGATCTTGTCTTTTCTTCGTTCCCATGGATGGAAAGTGAATCTGGAAAAGAGCTCCCTTATTCCAGCTACAAGGGTAATCTTTCTAAGAACCATAATAGATTCCCTACCAATGAGAGTTTTTCTGACAGAGGTCAGAAGAGCCAAAATTCATTCCGTTTGCCTCTCTCTACAGTCTACTCTTCGGCCATCAGTGGCTCAGTGTTTGGAGGTAATAGGTCTGATGGTGGCCTCCATGGACATCATTCCTTTTGCTTGTTTCCATTTGAGAGCCCTTCAGTTGTGCATGCTTAGACAATGGAACGGGGATCATGCTGATCTGTCTCAGAGGATAGATCTAAACCAGTCGACAAGAGACTCTCTCCAGTGGTGGTTGTCTCAGGAACATCTGTCTCAGGGCACATGCTTTCTGAGACCTTCCTGGGTGATTGTGACCACGGATGCTAGCCTGCTGGGCTGGGGTGCAGTCTGGAACTCGTTAAAGGCACAGGGACTTGTACTCGAGAAGAATCTGCCCTCCCCTTTAACATATTGGAGTGGAGAGCAATTTACAATGCTCTGATGGCTTGGCCTCAGTGGTCCTTAGTTCAGTTTATCAGGTTTCAGTCGGACAACATAACCTCAGTGGCTTACATCAACCACCAGGGAGGAATTCGGAGTTCCTTAGCCATGAGAGAGGTCACTCGGATTATTCAGTAGGCGGAAGCTCACAATTGCTGTCTATCTGCCATCCACATTCCAGGAGTGGACAACTGGGAAGCGGATTTTATGAGCAGACAAACTTTTCACCCCAGGGAGTGGGAACTCCATCCGGAGGTGTTCTCCAACTAAACCCTCAAATGGGGGATGCCGGAGTTGGATCTGATGGCATCTCAGCAAAATGCCAAACTTCCAAAGTACGGTTCAAGATCAAGGGATCCACAGGCATTTTTAATAGATGCTCTGGTAGTACCTTGGGAGTCTAGCATACTTGTTTCCTCCGTTTGCTCTCCTTCCATGAGTCATTGCTCGTATCAAACAGGAGAGGGCATCAGTGATTCTAATAGCTCCGGCGTGGCCTCGCAGGATCTGGTATGCGGACCTAGTAAAGATGTCATCTCTCCCTCCGTGGAGATTACCAATAAGGAAGGATCTTCTACTTCAGGGTCTCTTCCTCCATCCAAATCTCATTTCTCTGAAGCTGACTGCTTGGAGATTGAATGCTGAGTCGGTCATTGAGACCATGCTGCAAACTCGCAAGCTTTGCCATAAGGTATGGCATAAATACCTTTATTGGTGTGATTCTAAGGGATACTCTTGGAGTAGAGTAAGGATTCCTAGAATTCTCTCTTTTCTCCAGGAAGGTCTGGAGAAAGGTTTGTCAGTCAATACTCTGAAAGGTCAGATTTTGCATGATCTGTTTTGTTGCATAAGCGCCTGGCAGATGTGCAAGACGTGCAATCTTTTTGTCAGGCCTGTGTTCAAGTCTGTTGCTCCCCCTTGGAGCCTTAACCTTGTTCTTAAAGTTCTTCAGCAGGCTCCGTTTGAGCCTTTGCATTCCATAGATATTAAGTTGTTATCTTGGAAGGTTTTGTTTCTTGTTGCTATTTCTTCTGTTCAGAGAGTTTCGGAACTATCAGCTTTACAGTGTGATTCCCCTTATCTTTCATGCTGATAATGTGGTTCTCCGTACTAAGTTGGGTTTTCTTCTGAAAGGTGTTTCGAATAAAAATATTAATCAGGAAATTGTTGTTTCTTCTCTATGTCCTAATCCTTCTTCTCACAAAGAACGTTTGTTGCACAACTTGGTCTTCTGTTCTGTTTGTTTGTTTCTCATGGAAACGTAAAGGTCTGAAAGCTTCTGCTGCTTCTCATTCTCTATGGTTGAGAAGTACAATTCGTTTTGCTTATGAAACTGCTGGACAGCAGCCTAATGAGAGAGTTATAGCTCATTCTACTAGGGCTGTATCCTCTTTGTGGGCCTTAAAAAAATTAAGCTTCCATGGAACAAATTTGCAAGGCTGTAACTTGGTCTTCTCTGCATACTTTTTCCAAATTTGATACTTTTGCCTCGGCTGAGGCTTCTTTTGGGAGAAAGGTTCTTTAAACGGTGGTGCCTTCAGTTTAGGTCTACCTGTCTTGTCCCTCCCTTTTCATCTGTGTCCTCTAGCTTGGGTATTGATTCCCAACAGTATTTGATGAACCTGTGGACTCACCATATCTTAGAAAAGAAAATAAGATTTATGCTTACCTGATGAATCCATTTCTTTTCGGATATGGTCAGTCCACGTCACCACCCTTCTTATTTAAGAAAGTTATTTTTAACTAACATCAGGCACCTCTACACCTTGTGTTACTTCCTTTTCTCCATTTACCTTTGGTCGAATGACTGGGGGTTATGGGTAGGGAGGTGATACTTACCAGCTTTTGCTGTGGTGCTCTTTGCCTCCTCCTGCAGGCCAGGAGTGGTATTCCTAACAGTAATTGATGAACAGAAATGGATTTATCAGGTAAGCATAAATCTTATTTTTTTATTTATGTACCAAAATTATTCTCTGCATTGCAAAAGATTTGCATAAAAAAAAATGTTTTAAACAATACAATTTTCAAAAATAAAATACAGGAAAAGCAGACACATTGAATAATGAAAGTTGATTGAGGTTCTTTAACTATGCATAATTGAACGTTTTATGGGGAATTCAATTAAGTGTTTAATGTCCCTTTAAGCCTTTTGTAATTTCTAAATTAAAAATGAATTTATAAATTAAAAAATGTGCCATAATTGCACAAGTTGTTTGTAAATAATTTC
Organism: Bombina bombina; assembly: GCF_027579735.1. NCBI lineage: Eukaryota > Metazoa > Chordata > Amphibia > Anura > Bombinatoridae > Bombina > Bombina bombina. Next base: position 178,140,596 of record NC_069500.1, read on the forward strand.
AAAGAGAAACCTAAAATTGTGAAAAATGTAACCTTTTTTTTAATTTGATCGCATTTGGCGGTGAAATGGTGGCATGAAATATACCAAGATGGGCCTAGATCAATACTTGGGGTTGTCTACTACACTACACTAAAGCTAAAATTAACCCTAGAAGCTCCGTACATGCTACCTAATTAACCCCTTCACTGCTGGGCATAATACACGTGTGGTGCGCAGTGGCATTTAGCGGCCTTCTAATTACCAAAAAACAACGCCAAAGCCATATATGTCAGCTATTTCGGAACAAAAGGGATCCCAGAGAAGCATTTACAATCATTTATGCCTTAATTGCACAAGTTGTTTGTAAATAATTTCAGTGAGAAACCTAAAGTTTGTGAAAAAGTGAACAATTTTTTTTTTATTTGATCGCATTTGGCGTTGAAATGGTGGCATGAAATATACCAAAATGGGCCTAGATCAATACTTTGGGATGTCTTCTAAAAAAATATATATACATGTCAAGGGATATTCAGGGATTTCTGAAGGATATCAGTGTCCCAATGTAACTAGCGCTAATTGGTTTGGAAATAGCAAAGTGCTTCTTGTATTTATTGCCCTATAACTTGCAAAAAAAGCAAAGAACATCTAAACATTGGGTATTTCTAAACTCAGGACACAATTTAGAAACTATTTAGCATGGGTGTTTTTTGGTGGTTGTAGATGTACAACAAATTTTGATGGTCAAAGTTAGAAAAAGTGTGTTTTTTCCCATTTTTTTCCTCATATTTTTTTTTATATAGTAAATTATAAGATATGATGAAAATAATGGTATCTTTAGAAAGTCCATTTAATGGCGAGAAAAATGGTATATAATATGTGTGGGTACAGTAAATGAGTAAGAGGAAAATTACAGCTAAACACAAACACCGCAAAAATGCAAAAATATTCTTGGTCCCAAACGGACAGAAAATGGAAAAGTGCTGTGGTCATTAAGGGGTTAAAGGGAGATGAAACTGATTTTTTTTCTTCTTCAATGATTCAGATATAGAATACAATTTTAAACAACTTTCCAATTTACATTAATTATCTAATTTGCTTAATTCTCTTGGTATCCTTTTGTTGAAGAAGCAGCAATGCACTACTGGGAGCTAGCTGAATGCATTCAGTGAGCCAATAAGATGGGGCATAATTATGCAGCCAAAAATCAGCAGCTCCTAAGCCTACCTATGTATCCTTTTCAACAAAGGATACCAAGAGAACAAAACAAATTTGATAATAGAAGTAAATTGAAAAAAAATTTAAAATCACATGGTCTATCTGAATCTTTTTTTGGGGAAAAGAAACTGTGAGATCTACAGTGTGAAAATCTTTACAGAATTATGCTGGGATTTGAGAGACATTTTCATATACGTTCCTGGAACTCCTATGTTCAGCCAATTTTTCGCAAAAACATAAATTACTCTTTGTATTTTATATTTATAAGTAAGAATTTCTGTGGAGTCGACTTCCGGTAGGCGTGGCAAACAGTAAGCACGACGCTGGAGCGTCTCGTGGAGGAACCGACAGCTAAACACCAGCCAGAGAAGATCCTGCCTAAACCGCAGACTCCTATTGTGGGGCATTATAGCTCTGCCCAGGGAGCAGCTTGAAGTCAGGCGAGCGGAGGTGCCGGAAGCCCTATTACAACCGCACAAAGGCCGGGCGGTACTGGCCCAGACGCACACTGAGCCAAGACACATGAAGGTGGAAAAAAAAGGCGCAACACACAGGCAAGGTCGGCAAGCTAACAGTCTGTAGGCGCGACTCTGAGTGGTAAACCATAAAAATCTTCATAATTCCGTTTTTATGACCCGTGTGACGGAGCAGCCCAACACCGGATGCGAGGTATCGTGCCCGATGTGGGGAGGATATAAACAGTGAAGTGGTCCGGAGTCGAGGATTAAAAGCCAGGGACAGACACGCAAGTACCAGAGCTGCAAAACCGCAAGTATCATGAGATAAATGTAATGGTACATAAAGTTGTGTTGCTTGAGGCAGAAAAACAGTGTGTGTCGGTGGTGAAGAGAGATACCATAGACTCGGTACAGCAAATGGTTTATTGACTGTGAAAGGACGTGTCTCACAAGACAATATTGCAAATATAAAGTTGTGTTGCTTGAGGCAGAAAAGCAGTGTGTGTCTGTGGTGAAGAGAGATACCATAGACTCGGTACAGCAAAAGGTTTATTGACTGTGAAAGGACGTGTCTCATAAGACAATATTGCAAACAAGGTGGATTTAAAGTGAAAGTGTGCAGTACAGAAAGGATGTTTATATATAGGCACAGCACGCATTGAACTTTCCTTGTGGAACTAACGAATAGTTATGCCATAGAGCGGGTGCAGACTCTTGCAGAGCATTAAGGTCTGGTAAAGGCTAGATAATAGTTACACAGAGAACAGTGAACTAGAACTGAGCAATACTAAAAGGTGGAAGAAAAGGGAAAAGTAAAAGCAGTAAAAGCAGGACATTACGCTTAAAAAGTGTGGACGCTACTTATGGACTTGTTTTTTGGGACACGTTTAAAATGTGATTTATCTATATCCACCTGTCAGTTTTTTTCTTTTTTTTTTTTTTTTTTCTCATGCAAGGCAGGGTGTCTTTATAGAAACAAAGGACGGAAATAAGAAATTAAGTTGGTAATGATGCAATGTGCTAGTCTGCAAAAATGCCTATTATGAATGGTTGTACAAGGGAATATTATCTACAACATGTGGGGCGTGTAGTATAGCCAGGCAGATAAAAAACATTATTTTATAAAGAAGTGTAATAGACAAATGGGCTCAATCGAATAGAAGGGTCAACATAAGAGCGAAAAACATAATTTATGTAAGAACTTACCTGATAAATTCATTTCTTTCATATTAGCAAGAGTCCATGAGCTAGTGACGTATGGGATATACATTCCTACCAGGAGGGGCAAAGTTTCCCAAACCTCAAAATGCCTATAAATACACCCCTCACCACACCCACAATTCAGTTTAACAAATAGCCAAGAAGTGGGGTGATAAAAAAGTGCGAAAGCATATAAAATAAGGAATTGGAATAATTGTGCTTTATACAAAATCATAACCACCACAAAAAAAGGGCGGGCCTCATGGACTCTTGCTAATATGAAAGAAATGAATTTATCAGGTAAGTTCTTACATAAATTATGTTTTCTTTCATGTAATTAGCAAGAGTCCATGAGCTAGTGATGTATGGGATAATGATTACCCAAGATGTGGATCTTTCCACACAAGAGTCACTAGAGAGGGAGGGATAAAATAAAGACAGCCAATTCCTGCTGAAAATAATCCATACCCAAAATAAAGTTTAACGAAAAACATAAGCAGAAGATTCAAACTGAAACCGCTGCCTGAAGTACTTTTCTACCAAAAACTGCTTCAGAAGAAGAAAATACATCAAAATGGTAGAATTTAGTAAAAGTATGCAAAGAGGACCAAGTTGCTGCTTGCAAATCTGATCAACCGAAGCTTCATTCCTAAACGCCCAGGAAGAAGAAACTGACCTAGTAGAATGAGCTGTAATCCTCTGAGGCGGAGTTTTACCCGACTCAACATAGGCAAGATGAATTAAAGATTTCAACCAAGATGCCAAAGAAATGGCAGAAGCTTTCTGGCCTTTTCTAGAACCGGAAAAGATAACAAATAGACTAGAAGTCTTTCGGAAAGATTTAGTAGCTTCAACATAATATTTCAAAGCTCTAACAACATCCAAAGAATGCAACGATTTCTCCTTAGAATTCTTAGGATTAGGACATAATGAAGGAACCACAATTTCTCTACTAATGTTGTTGGAATTCACAACTTTAGGTAAAAATTCAAAAGAAGTTCGCAACACCGCCTTATCCTGATGAAAAATCAGAAAAGGAGACTCACAAGAAAGAGCAGATAATTCAGAAACTCTTCTGGCAGAAGAGATGGCCAAAAGGAACAAAACTTTCCAAGAAAGTAATTTAATGTCCAATGAATGCATAGGTTCAAATGGAGGAGCTTGAAGAGCCCCCAGAACCAAATTCAAACTCCAAGGAGGAGAAATTGACTTAATGACAGGCTTTATACGAACCAAAGCTTGTACAAAACAATGAATATCAGGAAGAATAGCAATCTTTCTGTGAAAAAGAACAGAAAGAGCAGAGATTTGTCCTTTCAAGGAACTTGCGGACAAACCCTTATCTAAACCATCCTGAAGAAACTGTAATATTCTCGGTATTCTAAAAGAATGCCAAGAAAAATAATGAGAAAGACACCAAGAAACATAAGTCTTCCAGACTCTATAATATATCTCTCTAGATACAGATTTACGAGCCTGTAACATAGTATTAATCACAGAGTCAGAGAAACCTCTTTGACCAAGAATCAAGCGTTCAATCTCCATACCTTTAAATTTAAGGATTTCAGATCCTGATGGAAAAAAGGACCTTGAGACAGAAGGTCTGGTCTTAACGGAAGAGTCCACGGTTGGCAAGAGGCCATCCGGACAAGATCCGCATACCAAAACCTGTGAGGCCATGCCGGAGCTACCAGCAGAACAAACGAGCATTCCTTCAGAATCTTGGAGATTACTCTTGGAAGAAGAACTAGAGGCGAAAAGATATAGGCAGGATGATACTTCCAAGGAAGTGATAATGCATCCACTGCCTCCGCCTGAGGATCCCGGGATCTGGACAGATACCTGGGAAGTTTCTTGTTTAGATGAGACGCCATCAGATCTATTTCTGGAAGTTCCCACATTTGAACAATCTGAAGAAATACCTCTGGGTGAAGAGACCATTCGCCCGGATGCAACGTTTGGCGACTGAGATAATCCGCTTCCCAATTGTCTATACCTGGGATATGAACCGCAGAGATTAGACAGGAGCTGGATTCCGCCCAAACCAAAATTCGAGATACTTCTTTCATAGCCAGAGGACTGTGAGTTCCTCCTTGATGATTGATGTATGCCACAGATGTGACATTGTCTGTCTGAAAACAAATGAACGATTCTCTCTTCAGAAGAGGCCAAAACTGAAGAGCTCTGAAAATTGCACGGAGTTCCAAAATATTGATCGGTAATCTCACCTCCTGAGATTCCCAAACTCCTTGTGCCGTCAGAGATCCCCACACAGCTCCCCAACCTGTGAGACTTGCATCTGTTGAAATTACAGTCCAGGTCGGAAGCACAAAAGAAGCCCCCTGAATTAAACGATGGTGATCTGTCCATCACGTTAGAGAGTGTCGAACAATCGGTTTTAAAGATATTAATTGAGATATCTTTGTGTAATCCTTGCACCATTGATTCAGCATACAGAGCTGAAGAGGTCGCATGTGAAAACGAGCAAAGGGGATCGTGTCCGATGCAGCAGTCATAAGACCTAGAATTTCCATGCATAAGGCTACCGAAGGGAATGATTGTGACTGAAGGTTTCGACAAGCTGCAATCAATTTTAGACGTCTCTTGTCTGTTAAAGACAGAGTCATGGACACTGAATCTATCTGGAAACCCAGAAAGGTTACCCTTGTCTGAGGAATCAAAGAACTTTTTGGTAAATTGATCCTCCAACCATGATCTTGAAGAAACAACACAAGTCGATTCGTATGAGATTCTGCTAAATGTAAAGACTGAGCAAGTACCAAGATATCGTCCAAATAAGGAAATACCACAATACCCTGTTCTCTGATTACAGACAGAAGGGCACCGAGAACCTTTGAAAAATTTCTTGGAGCTGTAGCTAGGCCAAACGGTAGAGCCACAAACTGGTAATGCTTGTCTAGAAAAGAGAATCTCAGGAACTGATAATGATCTGGATGAATCGGAATATGCAGATATGCATCCTGTAAATCTATTGTGGACATATAATTCCCTTGCTGAACAAAAGGCAAGATAGTCCTTACAGTTACCATCTTGAACGTTGGTATCCTTACTTAACGATTCAATATTTTTAGATCCAGAACTGGTCTGAAGGAATTCTCCTTCTTTGGTACAATGAAGAGATTTGAATAAAACCCCATCCCCTGTTCCGGAACTGGAACTGGCATAATTACTCCAGCCAACTCTAGATCTGAAACACAATTCAGAAATGCTTGAGCTTTCACTGGATTTACTGGGACACGGGAAAGAAAAAATCTCTTTGCAGGAGGTCTCATCTTGAAACCAATTCTGTACCCTTCTGAAACAATGTTCTGAACCCAAAGATTGTGAACAGAATTGATCCAAACTTCTTTGAAAAAACGTAACCTGCCCCCTACCAGCTGAGCTGGAATGAGGGCCGCACCTTCATGTGGACTTAGAAGCAGGCTTTGCCTTTCTAGCAGGCTTGGATTTATTCCAGACTGGAGATGGTTTCCAAACTGAAACTGCTCCTGAGGATGAAGGATCAGGCTTTTGTTCTTTGTTGAAACGAAAGGAACGAAAATGATTATTAGCCCTGTTTTTACCTTTAGATTTTTTATCCTGTGGTAAAAAAGTTCCTTTCCCACCAGTAACAGTTGAGATAATAGAATCCAACTGAGAACCAAATAATTTGTTACCCTGGAAAGAAATGGAAAGTAGAGTTGATTTAGAAGCCATATCAGCATTCCAAGTCTTAAGCCATAAAGCTCTTCTAGCTAAAATAGCTAGAGACATAAACCTGACATCAGCTCTGATAATATCAAAAATGGCATCACAGATAAAATTATTAGCATGCTGAAGAAGAATAATAATATCATGAGAATCATGATTTGTTACTTGTTGCGCTAAAGTTTCCAACCAAAAAGTTGAAGCTGCAGCAACATCAGCCAATGATATAGCAGGTCTAAGAAGATTACCTGAACACAGATAAGCTTTTCTTAGAAAAGAATCAATTTTCCTATCTAAAGGATCTTTAAACGAAGTACCATCTGACGTAGGAATGGTAGTACGTTTAGCAAGGGTAGAAATAGCCCCATCAACTTTAGGGATTTTGTCCCAAAATTCTAACCTGTCAGACGGTACAGGATATAATTGCTTAAAACGTTTAGATTAGTATCAAGAGGACCAGAATCCTCTATTTCTAAAGCAATTAATACTTCTTTAAGTAAAGAACGAATAAATTCCATTTTAAATAAATATGAAGATTTATCAGCATCAATCTCTGAAACAGAATCCTCTGAACCAGAAGAGTCATCAGAATGATGATGTTCATTTAAAATTCATCTGTAGGGAGAGAAGTTTTAAAAGATTTTTTACGTTTACTAGAAGGAGAAATAACAGACATAGCCTTCTTGATGGATTCAGAAACAAAATCTCTTATGTTATCAGGAACATTCTGCACCTTAGATGTTGAAGGAACTGCAACAGACAATGGTACTTTACTAAAGGAAATATTATCTGCATTGACAAGTTTGTCATGACAATTAATACAAACAACAGCCGGAGGAATAGCTACCAAAAGTTTACAGCAGATACACTTAGCTTTGGTAGATCCAGCACTAGACAGCGATTTTCCTGTAGTATCTTCTGACTCAGATGCAACGTGAGACATCTTGCAATATGTAAGAGAAAAAACAACATATAAAGCAAAATTGATCAAATTCCTTAAATGACAGTTTCAGGAATGGGAAAAAATGCCAAAGAACAAGCTTCTAGCAACCAGAAGCAATGAAAAATGAGACTTAAATAATGTGGAGACAAAAGCGACGCCCATATTTTTTAGCGCCAAATAAGACGCCCACATTATTTGGCGCCTAAATGCTTTTGGCGCCAAAAATGACGCCACATCCGGAACGCCGACATTTTTGGCGCAAAATAACGTCAAAAAATGACGCAACTTCCGGCGACACGTATGACGCCGGAAACGGAAAAGAATTTTTGCGCCAAAAAAGTCAGCGCCAAGAATGACGCAATAAAATGAAGCATTTTCAGCCCCCGCGAGCCTAACAGCCCACAGGGAAAAAATAGTCAAATTTTTGAAGGTAAGAAAAAATGAATAATTTAAATGCATAATCCCAAATATGAAACTGACTGTCTGAAAAATAAGGAAAGTTGAACATTCTGAGTCAAGGCAAATAAATGTTTGAATACATATATTTAGAACTTTATAAACAAAGTGCCCAACCATAGCTTAGAGTGTCACAGAAAATAAGATTTACTTACCCCAGGACACTCATCTACATGTTTGTAGAAAGCCAAACCAGTACTGAAACGAGAATCAGCAGAGGTAATGGTATATATAAGAGTATATCGTCGATCTGAAAAGGGAGGTAAGAGATGAATCTCTACGACCGATAACAGAGAACCTATGAAATAGACCCCGTAGAGGGAGATCACTGCATTCAAATAGGCAATACTCTCCTCACATCCCTCTGACATTCACTGCACGCTGAGAGGAAAACCGGGCTCCAACTTGCTGCGGAGCGCATATCAACGTAGAATCTAGCACAAACTTACTTCACCACCTCCATCGGAGGCAAAGTTTGTAAAACTGAATTGTGGGTGTGGTGAGGGGTGTATTTATAGGCATTTTGAGGTTTGGGAAACTTTGCCCCTCCTGGTAGGAATGTATATCCCATACGTCACTAGCTCATGGACTCTTGCTAATTACATGAAAGAAACATCATTCACATAACAGGATAGAAGAGGATTAAAAATTGATCTTTGGCTTTTTTACAGAAAAAACAGTAGCTAAAGGCAATAAAGTTAGAAAGCAGATCTAACAAGTAGAATACTTAAAAACATAGGAGAAAGAATTGTTGGAGTGTCTGTGCGGAAGGCGAATTGGGGATACCTGATCAGTAACACTATCTATATAATAGAAAGCATAAAAGAGCAAAGCCCTTAGTGGCTAAAAGTGGGTACTACACATTTTAGATAATATATGATAAGGTTAACCCTCTAAAGGGAGGGGACAGCCACTAAGCACACACAAGTATTAAAGGTTTTGAGTCAAAGAGGTGTTGAAAGTTTAGAATAAGAAAAAGAGCACAAGGAAACTAGTATTGTCACATACCCATTTTTATCCACGTCTCTTTTTATACTTCCTTTTATGGATAAGTATATCACGAATATGAGAAACAGATCCCCTAATATGCCGGTCAAGAAAGACAAAAAGTTGAGAGTTTTGCAGGAAAGCAGCACAGAAATAGATCCAGAGAGCCCAGAAAAAAAAATAGAGACACAGTTAACAATAAATCAACTTGCTGATTTAATTTTACCACAATTTGAGATAATCAAAAGAGAGATAGCGGATCTTTCTCAAGAGGTGAAGCAATTTGCGGTCAGAATGAGAGAAGTTGAAGATGGGGTCTCAGACCTAGAAGATAAAATGTACAATCAGGAAACAAATATGAATTTATATACAGATAAAATTAAAACGTTGCAGTCCAAGGTAGATGACCTTGAGGATAGGTCACGGCGCAGCAACGTGCGAATAGTGGGACTCCCAGAAACAAAGGAGTACACGGATCTATTAAGGTTTGGGGAGACAATTCTGCCTAGCTTGCTAGGGATACAGTTAGGCAATACGAAATTACAAGTCGAAAGAGCACACAGAATTGGGAATAGTAAAGAGTCCATAGATGGTAATGCACGCCCACGAATGGTATTGATCAGACATTTAAATTTTCAGGATAAGTTTAATGTGATGAGCCACTATAGAAGAGCACAACCGTTCATGATTGAGAACAAACAGGTATACTTATTTCAAGATTTCTCTCAAGAGACATCCACCAGGCGTAGGGCAATGGCGCCTTTCTGTACAGGACTGATCAAAGCTGGGCTTAAGGCAAACATGAGATATCCAGCCAAAATAACGGTACTAAGTATGGAGGGCACCATTGCTTTAAACTCGGTGAATGAAGCAAAAGCCTTTTGCGATGAAAATAATATTGCAGTGTAAAATTTTATTCAGCTCAGTATACTGATTGACACAATATTATCATTTAAATGTATAAAAATAATATTATAACAGAAGTTATGGGTATGTATAGGAGGGAACTTCCCTTTTTTTTTTTTTTTTGTTGAATTCTGTTTTTGTGTTCTCTTCCCTCTCACGCTCCTCTCTCAGGGTTGGCTCCTCTCCTCTCTTCTTACCCGTCCGGGCGTCTCCTGCCCCCTTTTCAAGTCAAAATATATAATTTAGTTAAGGAATGAATGCTACACCTAATACATTAAGTTTATTATCATGGAATGTGGGAGGGATAACCTCCCCTGCTAAACGCAAAAACGTCTTAAAAATGCTTAAAAAAGGTAAACCTGATATTATATGCCTACAGGAATTACACCTGAAAAGACCAGAGATAGAGAAATTAAAGACAAATTGGATTACGGAGATAATTGCCACACCGTGTAACAAACGCAAAAAGGGGGTAGCGATACTCTTCAATAAAAATCTGAGTTACAGTATATTAAAGCAAGAAGTAGATCCGGATGGGAGATATTTGATTGCACAAATTAAGTCAGGGAATGAGATATGGACCATATGTAATATATACGGCCCTAACGGTCTAGACAAGGGTTTCTGGCAAAAGATAAAACAAAAAGTAACACCATATCTGGGACAAAATCTGATAATTGCTGGGGATATGAACATGACATTACACCCTGATATTGATAAATTTAAAATAAGAAGTAAACAGGCAAATTACAGGGAAGCAAAGTATTTGAGACATTTTGCTAAGACACTAAAAATAAATGACATTTGGCGGCTGCAACATCCGGATGAACGGACATTCACATGTGAATCTAAGGCACACAGAAACTTCTCACGTATTGACATGTTCCTAGTAGAAGAACAATTACTCAAACTAGAATTAGAAACAAATATAGCAGATATAATATTGTCAGATCACGCAATAATCTCACTCAAGATTTCAACCACATCCAGACCCGGTAAAAATAGAAACACATTTCATTACCCAGGGTTTATGTATAACAGCCCACATTTTGTAAATTGGCTGCAGAAAACGTGGCAAGAATATCTCACGAATAATAAGGAATATATGAACAGAACGGAAATTCTGTGGGAGGCAGGTAAGGCAGTCCTCAGAGGGGAGATAAAGGCGCATATGGTGTTGTTGACCCGCAAATATAAGGCTAGGGAGATGCAACTGGCCAACCAGCTCAGAAATGCATTCGAGCAGTATAAAGGAAACCCAAATGAAGATACATGGGGCAGCTATATATCTAAAAAAACGGAGCGAGAGAACTTTCTCAAAGAAAAATGGGTTAGAGAAGACTTAAAAGCAAGGGCGGTCTATCAAGGCCATCAAGGTATAAATGCTAAACATCTCGCTAAGTTAATCAAATTTCGCAGTAAAAAGAATATAATAACAACAATTAGAACAGGGGACAGAGTGTTAAACTCATCTTCAGAAATAAGGCAGGCATTTTATACATATTATTCAAATCTCTATTCCAAACAGCAGATAAATCAGGAGGAGAAAGAGAAATTCTGGCAAGGGATTAAGTTACCCCAAATAACAAGAGAGGCACTGCTTAAAATTAATACACCAATTACAGAGACAGAAGTTGTAAAAATTATCAAAAGACTCAAAGTAGGGAAAGCGGCAGGGCCAGATGGTCTTCCTGCAGAGTTCTATAAGTCAACAGTAGAATTAGTGACCCCGACACTTATCAAGCTATATAATGAATATTATATGAACAAGGAGATGAGCTTGCAATATTTTGCAGATTCAGTTATCACGCTAATCCACAAGAAAGGTAAAGATCCAGAGGACCTAGCCTCATATCGTCCAATCTCATTGTTAAACCAAGATTATAAGATTTTAACGTCGGTTATCGCAGAGAGATTGAAAAGAATTATAGGGGAACTAATACACCCCGATCAGGCAGGTTTCATACCAGGGAGAAACGCAGTACGAAATATGCGAAGAGTCCTAACAATGCTAGATTACTACAATTATCTTGGTAAGGGGGGGGGACGGCGGGTCGCATGCGATGGAGTTGGGGACCTAGCAATCATTACAATTGACGCTGAAAAGGCCTTTGACTCCATCGTATGGGACCATCTGTTTTCAGCCCTGGAAAATTTTGGGTTTTCAGGAAATATTACACAGCTGATAGAGTCAATATACAACAAACCAAGATCACAATTATTAGTAAATGGGGAATTATCACAGTATATAACGCTCGGAAAGGGTACACGGCAGGGGTGCCCACTATCACCCATGTTGTTTGACTTAGCGCTGGAACCCCTAGCAATTTACATCAGGCAGAAAGTACAAGCGGTAGAAGTAGGTAGCCAAAAAATGACGATATCTTTATATGCCGATGACATATTATTGCTTTTAAAAGATACTGTTAGTAGTATCCCTTTGGTGCTGGGAATTATAGGCAATTTTAGCTCCTTTACGGGATACAAAATTAATCCTAATAAATCAGAACTTATGTGGGTAAAAAAAAACAGATATAGTCGAAATTGCATCTTCAAGGAAGTAAATTATATTAATTATTTGGGAATTAGAATAAGTAGGGACCCCAGAGAATGGTACCAGTTAAATTACAGAGATATTTTTGATAATATACAACTAGATTTAGACAAATGGAACATGTACTATCTATCCCTATCCGCTAGGGTTATGCTGTTAAAAACGATCTTCTTTCCAAAAATATTATTTTTAATGCAAAATCTTCCCATTTTTATTTTGAAAAAGGATCTGGATAAATATAACAGGGCATGTGGAAGGTTCATTTGGGGGAAAAAGAAAGGGCGTATGTCAATGGAAAAATTAATACAAAATAAGCAAGTGGGGGGATTTGCCTTACCAAGTATTAAATATTACAATATTGTTACCCTAGTAAAGTTTGGCCTTGATTGGCTCACAGAATCAAACTATGTCACATATTACAAGCTGGAATCAGAAATGGTTAAACCATTCAATTTAAAAGCTATATTACACTGCCCACACAAGAAGTTACCAAGTAATATCAGCAATTTACTAACATGTTCAAATGTAGTGTTGGCATGGCAGAAGTATTGTAAAATCCTGGGACAAAATTATCAGGTTTCTAAAATATTACCAATAATCGGGTGCATGGATTTTCAACCAGGGCTTCAGAATATAGTATTCCAGGAATGGCAGGAAAAAGGTATTAAAGAATTTGTACAACTAAAGATGTTGGATAACACCGGGATTAAAACATATGAAAATTTAGCAATAGAATTTAGACTCCCGGTGAAGAATTTTTATGCATACCTACAAACTCGCCACTACATAGATATAAAAAATAGTGAATATGGTACAGATTGGGGGCAAGAGTTTACGGATGCAGGTCTAAAAATATACAAGGCAGGCTTTAGATCAATATCGTACTGGTACCAGCAGATACTGAAAAATATAGGACAACAACATATGAATAAACTGAAACACCAATTTATGAAATATTTTGGTAATATACAAGAAGAGGACATAACGAGTAGTATTAAAAGAGCAGAAGAGACCACAGACAGGGTTAATCTGAGAGAATCACAACGCAAGTTAATAAATAACTATTACTTAACACCGGAAAGAATGAGTAAATGGGTAACGACACAACAAAATGTGTGCCACAAATGCAGTGAAGATAGGGCTAATATATTACATTGCCTTTGGAGTTGCCCCAAGGTACAACAATACTGGTTAAAGGTACAATTCTGGGTTAATAAATATCTTGGTGACAAGGTGGTATTAGACTCCACAGCAATATTTTTTTTGTGCCATAAGGAGAAAGTGGGGGATAGGCAATTACTGAATATCGTGATTTTACTTGCACGCAATTTAATATTTAAGATATGGAAACATAAGCAAGCTCCCAGTTTAAGTGAACTAGTTAATAACATAAAGCTACAGATGATTATTGAAAGACAAAACCTGAGAGTGGATGCCCGAAATACATTTATAAAATTTTTCAAGAAATGGAAGAAGTATATCTGTTCATGGCCAATAGAGCAACAAATACAATTTATAAAGAATTTCTGTGGATTTTTTTGCACATCCAGTGTAATTAACGGAACAGCCTACTCAAATTTAAACTTTCATTATTAAGATAGGGCAGGCAATTAAAAACAATCTTCCAATTTAATTTTATCATCTAATTTGCTTTGTTCTGTTGGTATTCTTTGTTGAAAGCTAAACCTAAGTAGGCTCATTTGCTAATTTTTTAGCTCTTGAAAGATGCCTCTTATCTCAGCACATTTTGACCGTTTTTCCTAGCTATACAGCACTAGTTCATGTGTGACATATACTGTAGATAACATTGTGCTCAAACCATGGAGTTATTTATGAGTCAGCACTGATTGGCTAAATTGCACGTATATCAAAAGAACTGAAATAAGGGAGCAGTCTGCAAAGGATTAGATACAAGCTAATCATAGAGGTAAAAAGTATAATAATATAACTGTGTTGGTTATACAAAACTGGGAATGGCAATTATCTTTTAAAACAAAAATAATTCTGAAGTAGACTGTTCCTTTAAATTGTGATTTACACTGTGTATTTCTCCAACATTGGTGTGTCCGGTCCACGGCGTCATCCATTACTTGTGGGATATTCTCCTCCCCTACAGGGAAAGGCAAGGAGAGCACACAGCAGAGCTGTCCATATAGCTCCCCCTCTAGCTCCGCCCCCCAGTCATTCTCCTTGCCGCTCTGAACAAGTAGCATCTCCTCGGGGATGGTGAGGAGTTTGTGGTGTTAGTTGTAGTTTTTTATATCTGCTATCAAGAGTTTGTTATTTTAAAATAGTGCTGGCTTGTACTATTTACTCTACAACAGAAAAGTGATGAAGATTTCTGTTAAGAGGAATATGATTTTAGCACAAGTAACTAGAATCCATTGCTGTTACCACGCAGGACTGTTGAAACCAGAGAACTTCAGTTGGGGGTAACAGTTTGCAGACTCATCTGCTTCAGGTATGACTAGTCTCCTTCTAACAACACAGGCTAATGCTAGATGACAGTCATTTTTCCGCTCAGGGAAAATGGTAAGCCATTTTTCTTTCACCTCAGCAAAAAAGATAACAGGCTTCCCCTTTTTGATTTTTATGCTGGTAGACACTGTTAGGGGCAAAATCGATTGGTTTTTATTACAATATTATGGCATTTGAACTGTTTTATAAGCTCATATACACTTGGGAACGTTTTTTATTGATCTGGCATGTTTTAGACACCTAAATCTAGTCAGGAAGGCCCCTTCACTCTAGTGTGCTGAGGGAGGAAGCCTCATTTTGGTGCTTCAGCTGTGCAGTTGATTTCAAGGCAGTGCATGCAGTTTTCATGTGAGAGGGTCCTGTGACTCAGAAAGTGACTCCAGAAGGCTTATTTCTGTGGATGATTGACCCCTAAGGAAGGTAAAATGCTGCAGCAATACTGTAGCAGGGATTGTAGTGTATAAAAACGGTTAAATCCAACAATTAGCTCTGGTTTGCTTGTTTTAAGAGCTAGAGTCTCCATATTTGCTGTGCAATACTTTCTAAGCATTAAGACACTGGGGTCCAAATTTCATAAAAATCGGATATTGCCTTCATAGTTTTTTGAACATTCAGAAATAAAGTGTGTAATTTTATTATTTAAAGAGACAGTAACGTTTTTGTTTAAAATCGTTTTTATTGCATTATTTGCCTGCCTAAATCTGTTTAACATGTCTATGCCATCAGATAACCTATGTTCTGTGTGTGTAGAGACAAATGTGTTCCCCCTTTGAGTGTTTGTGATAATTGTGCCATAGCGTCCAAACAAAATAAGGACAGCTCTGTTACATTTCATAATGTTGCCCAAGATAATTTATCTAATGAAGGTAGTGAGGATAATTCTACATCCTCTCCTTCTGTGTCTACACCAGCTTTGCCCGCGCAGGCGACACCTAGCACGCCAGTGCTTATTTCTATGCAACAATTAACAGCAGTAGTGGATAATTCTATAGCAAATCTTTTATCCAAACTGCCAGCATTTCAGAGAAAGCGTGATTGTTCAGTTTTAAATACAGATAAAAAAAGGATGAACAATCAGACGCTGACGATGCCTTATCTATTTTACCCTCACATCAATCGGAATTGGCTGTGAGGGAAGGGCTGTCTGAGGGTGAAATTTCAGACTCAGGAAAAATTTCTCAACAGGCAGAACCTGATATAGTAGCATTTAAATTTAAGCTAGAACATCTCCGCGCTTTTCTTAAGGAGGTATTAGCTACTCTGGATGACTGTGATTCTGTAGTAGTACCAGAGAAGTTGTACAAATTGGACAAATTTTTAGAGGTCCCAGTGCACGAAGACGCTTTTCCAATACCCAAGAGGGTAGTGAGCATAGTGGATAAGGAGTGGGAGAAGCCAGGTGTACCCTTTGCCCCACCTCCTATATTTAAGAAAATGTTTCCCATAGTAGACCCTAGAAGGGACGCATGGCAGACGGTCCCGAAGGTTGAGGGAGCTGTTTCAACACTAGCGAAGCGCACAACTATTCCTATAGAGGACAGCTGCGCTTTCAAAGATCCTATGGATAAAAATTGGAAGGATTGCTTAAAAAGATTTTTGTTCAACAAGGGTTCATCCTTCAACCAGCTACGTGTGTTATTACTGTCACTTCAGCGGCGTCCTTTTGGTTCGAGGAACTAGAAAGGTCGCTCCAGAAAGAGACTTCCTATGAAGAAGTCATGGACAGAATTCACGCATTAAAGTTAGCTAATTCCTTTATATTGGATGCCGCTTTTCAAATAACGAAATTGGCGGCGAAAAAGTCAGGTTTTGCTATAGTAGCGCGGAGGGCGCTTTGGCTAAAATCCTGGTCGGCAGATGTGTCGTCCAAGACTAAGTTACTTAATATTCCTTTCAAGGGTAAGACCCTTTTTGGGCCGGAATTGAAGGAAATTATTTCAGACATCACTGGGGGTAAGGGCCATGCCCTCCCACAGGATAGGCCTTTTAAGGCTAAGAACAAGTCTAATTTTCGTTCCTTTCACAATTTCAGGAACGGACCGGCTAATAACTCCACTGCCGCTAGACAAGAAGGTAACGCGGCCCAGCCCAAACCCGCTTGGAAGCCCATGCAAGGCTGGAACAAGGGTAAACAGACCAAGAAACCTGCTGCTGCTACCAAGACAGCATGAAGGGGTAGCCCCCGATCCGGGACCGGATCTGGTAGGGGGCAGACTATCTCTCTTCGCTCAGGCTTGGGCAAGAGATGTTCCGGATCCCTGGGTACTAGAAATAGTCTCCAAGGGATACCTGCTAGAGTTCAAGGGACTTCCTCCAAAGGGAAGATTCCACCTGTCTCACTTATCTTCAGACCAGATAAAGAAACAGGCATTCTTACATTGTGTAAGAGACCTATCAAAGATGGGAGTGATAAACCCAGTCCCCTCCGGGGAACAAGGTCTAGGTTTTTACTCAAACCTGTTTGTGGTTCCCAAAAAAGAGGGAACTTTCAGGCCAATCCTGGATTTAAAGATATTAAACAATTTCCTCAGAGTTCCATCCTTCACGTGGCTCTTCCATTCGGTTTAGCCACCGCTCCCAGAATTTTCTCAAAGGTGCTAGGGTCCCTTCTAGCGGTCCTAAGGCTGAGGGGCATCGCTGTAGCACCTTATCTAGACGACATCCTAATCCAAGCGTTGTTTCTTTCCAAAGCGAGGGCCCACACAGACATTGTGTTGGCTTTTCTCAGATCTCATGGGTGGAAGGTGAACATAGAAAAGAGTTCACTGTCACCGTCCACAAGGGTTCCGTTTCTGGGAACAATAATAGATTCTATGGAAATGAAGATCTTCCTGACAGAAGTCAGAAAGTTAAAGCTTCTAAACGCTTGTCGAGTTCTTCATTCTATTCCTCAACCCTCCATAGCTCGGTGCATGGAAGTAATAGGACTAATGGTCGCAGCAATGGACGTGGTTCCTTTTGCTCGAATTCATCTAAGACCATTACAGCTGTGCATGCTCAATCAGTGGAATGGGGACTATACAGACTTGTCTCCCCAAATTCAAGTAGACCAGGTAACCAGGGACTCACTTCTCTGGTGGTTGACCCAGGATCACCTGTCTCAGGGAATGAGTTTCCGACGCCAGCCTCTTGGGGTGGGGCGCGGTCTGGGACTCCCTGAAAGCTCAGGGCCTATGGTCTCGGGAAGAGTCGCTTCTCCCGATAAACATTTTGGAACTAAGAGCAATATTCAATGCGCTCCTGGCTTGACCTCAGCTAGCGAAAGCCAGGTTCATAAGATTTCAGTCGGACAACATAACGACTGTTGCGTACATCAATCATCA
Source organism: Bombina bombina (assembly GCF_027579735.1). NCBI lineage: Eukaryota > Metazoa > Chordata > Amphibia > Anura > Bombinatoridae > Bombina > Bombina bombina. Next base: position 178,158,803 of record NC_069500.1, read on the forward strand.
GGGGGGAACAAAGAGTTCCCTAGCGATGAAGGAAGTAACCAAGATCATCCAATGGGCAGAGAATCACTCCTGCCATCTATCTGCTATTCACATCCCAGGAGTAGACAACTGGGAGGCGGACTATTTGAGTCGACAGACTTTCCATCCGGGGGAGTGGGAACTCCACCCGGAGGTCTTTGCTCAGTTAACCCAATTATGGGGCATTCCAGACATGGATCTAATGGCGTCCCGTCAGAACTTCAAGATTCCTTGTTACGGGTCCAGATCCAGGGATCCCAAGGCGATTCTAGTGGATGCATTAGTGGCGCCTTGGTCGTTCAACCTAGCGTATGTGTTTCCACCGTTTCCTCTCCTTCCCAGGCTCATAGCCAGGATCAAACAGGAAAAGGCCTTGGTGATTCTGATAGCTCCTGCGTGGCCACGCAGGACTTGGTATGCAGACCTGGTGAATATGTCATCGGCTCCACCATGGAAGCTACCTTTGAGACAGGATCTTCTAGTACAAGGTCCATTCGAACATCCAAATCTAGTTTCTCTGCAGCTGACTGCTTGGAAATTGAACGCTTGATTTTATCCAAACGTGGGTTTTCGAATTCTGTGATAGATACTCTGGTCCAAGCCAGAAAACCTGTGACTAGAAAGATTTACCATAAAATATGGCGTAAATATATCTGTTGGTGTGAATCCAAGGGATTCTCCTGGAGTAAAATAAAAATTCCAAGGATTCTCTCCTTTCTCCAAGAAGGTTTGGATAAAGGGTTGTCCGCTAGTTCTCTAAAGGGACAGATTTCTGCTTTATCTGTCTTGTTACACAAACGACTGGCAGCTGTGCCAGATGTACAAGCTTTTGTTCAGGCTTTGGTTAGAATCAAGCCTGTTTACAGAACCATGACTCCTCCTTGGAGTCTAAATTTAGTTCTTTCAGTTCTTCAAGGGGTTCCGTTTGAACCTTTACATTCCATAAATATTAAGTTATTATCTTGGAAAGTACTGTTTTTGGGTGCTATTTCTTCTGCTAGAAGAGTTTCTGAATTATCTGCTTTGCAGTGTGTGACAGACCCTTCTGTCAGGACTGAAGGAGTTAACTGTGTTTAGCTTTAAGAAACTATTTTCTAAACACAAGTTGCTGGCTCCAGCTATAATTTAATTAGTGCTAAGCATTCTATTGTTTGATCATCTCCAGAGAGAAAACGCCTAAGTGATAAGAAGGGCCAAGAGTGTCTTGTGGTTGAAGTGTTTAAGTAATATAATTCTATTGTATCATGTCAAAGGGCTTGTTCCCTCCATGTAATGTACAACAGTCTTTCAACCCCCATCTGGGGGGGGGGGGTCAGACCTGCATAAATACTAGGCATAGCCTTTAATAAATGTCATTCTGTTTAAACCTGAAAACTGGCTGGTTTGTGAATTGCTGATTCCCTATGCAGGACGTTGTTCATCTGGTGTTAACCCTTGGTATCCTGTTGGTACCGTAACAATTGGTGGCAAGCGACGGAATGAACCTTATCGCCCAGAAGAGCAACTACACAAGCCAGTAACCTCAGGAGGAGGGGGATTATTACAATACTGACTAAGATGGAAAGAGTACCAGGGACAGAAGGAACCAATGGGCCCAGCATAGCAGACAGAACCCCCGCAGAAGCAAGCTTTGATCGGGCGGTTAAAATAAGACTGGCATATTATGGCCCCAACCCATCTGCGGAAATTATTGACCGGGTCATAGCAGCTGTGGAGGCCAACCTACTTCGCCAAAGCGGCGCTGCAGCAAACCCAGTGGAAAAGAGAAAAGTAAATATTGCAGCTTTTAAAAACTTCCTGGAAACAGAAGGAGAGATTGATGGGTACCTTGCGGATTTTGAGAGGCAATGTGCACTACACAAGGTACCCGCAGAGGACTGGGTCATGATATTATCCGGAAAATTATCCGGCCGGGCCAGTGAGGCTTTTCGGGCCATTCCAGATGAGGAAGTCGGGGATTATAATACTGTAAAAGAGGCTCTGCTCTCCAGGTATGCGGTTACACCGGAGGCATACCGGAGGCGGTTCAGAGACACTGTTAAATTAGCTGGTGATTCCTACGTTGAGTGGGCATATAAGTTGCACCGCACAGCAGCTCACTGGATAGCGGGGTGCCAAGCCGTATCGGGGGAAGAGGTGCTGCAGCTATTCCTGTTGGAACATTGCTTCGACAAGTTACCCGCAGGAGTTCGAGAGTGGGTCCGGGACCGTAAACCCTCCACCCTGCATGAAGCGGCTCGCTTGGCAGATGAGTATACGGATGCCCGCAAACTGGACACTGCTACCACTAAGCCCCCTGCTAGAGTGGAGTACAGACCCCCAGTCACCCCAGCAGCTGCCAGTTACCAACCCCCGGCGCACCGATATACCACACGGCCTCTGGCCACGAACTACCCTCAGAGAGCCCGGTTCAATTCGCGGGGCTACTCACAACCTATTCGGTGCTTTGGATGTAAGCAACTAGGGCACAAAAGACCAGAGTGTCCCCTAAACGCAGCGAACCAAGCACAGTCCTGGAGAAGACCCGCCGGCGGAATCCCACGTAACCCTCAGCCTGCGGCCCGCTACGTGGAGGCGCAAGAATGCTGGGGCATCCTACATGAGGCAGACCTTGTGCAAGCTGCCCACCGGAATAACCGGCAACTGGTTAAAGTGAATGGGAAGGAGGTCAGTGGTTTACGGGATACTGGTGCTACCATGACCTTGCTTCGAAAGAACTTGGTGTCTGAGAAACAGCACACTGGAGACACTGTGGCTGTGAGGGTAGCAGGGGGCACTGTGTTCCGCCTACCTGTTGCCAGGGTACATTTGGATTGGGGAGTGGGCGCTAGACCTGTGAATGTGGGGGTCATGAAGGATTTACCAGCTGAT